>NW_020526439.1:72500-74799 GCF_003368295.1 Carassius auratus | reverse complement strand
ATTTAGTAGTACAGTGTTTTACAGTAAAAGCCTCCGAGCTTCGGAGACGCTTCTGGTTCTGGTTCGTTTCTCTCAAACCGTGCCGTGAATCTCCCAGAAGGCCGTTTGATGCCGCGCTCCGCTTCGGTCGGGAACATCTGCACAAACACCGGAGCACAGCTCAGTTTGGATCAGGATTAATGCAGGGTTTGTTGGCTGTGAGTGTTTGCTTGAGTCTGGATCAGATTCATCTGTTACTGTGATGTGTTTTAATGGGACTGTAGCAGGAAATCACAGCCTGCTCTCAGGAGCTGGTGTCTGTGTGGGGTTGATTAGTCGCCTGTTTAATTAGGACTGATTTCAGGACACAAACCCATCATTATCAACTGTCAGCAGAAACCCTGGAAAGATACAGTCTGGGAATGTTCGCTTTTAAAACACACCATTAAATAAAAATACTGGATTCTCAAAAATATTTCCAGACTTTTAAAATATTTTATAAATGATAAAATGTCAAATAAATCTAAAATATATAATGTATATCAGATATTTGTCAGTTTGTATGTATATAAAGTACAGGACCAAAGTTGGGACACATCTCATTCAAAGAGTTTTCCTTTATTTTCATGACTATGAAAATTGTAGATTCACACTGAAGCATCAAAACTATGAATTTAACACATGTGGAATTATATATGGAATTTTATACATAACAAAAAAGTGTGAAACAACTGAAAATATGTCATATTGTAGGTTCTTCAAAGTACCACCTTTTGCTTTGATTACTGCTTTGCACACTCTTGCTTTCTCTTGATGAGCTTCAAGAGGTAGTCACCTGAAATGGTCTTCCAACAATCTTGAAGGAGTTCCCCGAGAGATGCTTAGCACTTGTTGGCCCTTTTGCCTTCTGTCTGCGGTCCAGCTCACCCCTAAACCATCTCGATTGGGTTCAGGTCCGGTGACTGTGGAGGTCAGGTCATCTGGCGCAAGCACCCCATCACTCTCCTTCTTGGTCAAATAGCCCTTGATGCCTTCAGTGTGACTCTACAATTTTCATAGTCATGAAAATAAAGAAAACTCTTTGAATGAGAAGGTGTGTATATATATAAAACATTTAAAAATATATCAAATATGTAAATATTTTATTTTTGAATTCATTGAACATCATGAGACTTTATCTTTATTAACTTTAACATAACATAACTTTATTATGCAGCTTTGATCTCTAGCTTTATAACAGTAATAACCTGATAAATCAGAGATAAACTGGTGCTGAAGGTGTGACGTCCTGCAAAACACACACACACACACACCTCAGACCTACACACACACACACACACACACACACCTCAGACACACACAGACACACACACACACACCTCAGACCTACACACACAACACACACACACACACACCTCAGACCTACACAGACACTCACACACCACAGACACACACACACACACCTCAGACCTACACAGACACACCACACACACACACACACCTAGACACACACACACCTCAGACACACACAGACACACACACACACACACACACACACACACCTCAGACACACACACACCACAGACACACACACACACACACCTCAGACACACACACACACACACCTCAGACACACACACACACACACACACACACCTAGACACACACACACACCTCAGACACACACACACACACACACACACACCTAGACACACACACACCTCAGACACACACAGACACACACACACACACACCTGATTTGTTTAAGAAAAATGTTATGTGTATATGTTAACTATATTTATATGGAATATGAAACTCTACTGATGATAAATGTGTATATATTAGAATATGATATCTCTCTGATGAACTGAGCTGTCTGTGGTCATGTGTCTGAATCCACTCTGCTGTCTGTGGTCAGGACGATGTTGTTTTGTGCGAGTCTAAAGTCTGAGCGAGTGACCGCGGCCGTCTGTGCTCAGTGTTGAGGAGTGAATCACTGAAAGCACCAGTGACCTCTGACCTGATGCTCTGGGTTTGATTCTTTGTTGGTTGTTGTGTCACAGTCGAGTGAACTGAAGCAATAATCAAACACACTGACCTGCTTATATCTGTCCAGACAGTTCGTGTGTGTGTGTGTGTGTGTGGTCTGGTCAGTATCTTGGACTCTTTAACCTTCCCTGACGTCAGAACTGCATCAGTGGCAGTAGAAGGGATTGATTGACAGCTGTCTCCAGTGCTGATATTGAGCTGTGTTGTGTTGGCAGACTCTTCAATCTGACTCTGAAGAAGCTGGTGATGCTGAAGGAGCTGGATAAAGACC
>NW_020526439.1:65000-70000 GCF_003368295.1 Carassius auratus | reverse complement strand
TAAATGAATAACATTTAAAAATATATATCTATTGCCCCACAATGTGGCGTTTATTTATCTTCATTCTCTGATTTGTTAAATAAATGCATTTTTTAGACATATTTCCAATGAAATATGTCATTGTTGTCAAAACTGCCCTGTTGTTTTCAGATAGAATATACTGTAAATATTTGGGATAAATTTGAGCATTCTGGAAAATGTAGACAACATATTTAAGTTTGATGTAAACATGTAATGATTAATAAACCTACACTTGCAGGGTTTTATATACATTTCTTAGAATTGTATATTTCTATCTTTCAAATTCATATTTTGATTGAAATTCTGCTTGCGGTTTGCTTCTGCAGTTCTTATTGCATTTGAAGCTATATTGTAGTGTGTGTGCGTGTGTGTGTGTGTGTGTTTAGGGCTGAATGCACACACACGACGAGTGTTTAATGGCTTATGTGTGTGTTTCAGTATCTAGATGATGAAGAGGACGAGGTGAGGAAGAAGAAACCCAGACGCAAACTCACTTCAAACGCCTCCATTACCAGAGTAAGACACACACACACACACACACACACACACACACACTGCACCGCTGTGTTAATGGATATGAATGACCGCACTAAGCTCCATTTAACACGCACCATTTTCATTAAAGAGGCCACTTTTCTAGCACTTTATCTTACTTTAAAAGTAAAAAATCCTACATTTTGCTGTAATATTTCTCATCTCATTTTTCTTCATAACTACATGCTCCGATGAATCATTCACAGTGTGCTTCAAGACTGAAGATAGGATCACTTCTGATCTGATGTTGACATCAAGCTTTATACTGACAGATTTAACAGAGTATTTATCTGAATTGTGCTGGAGATAGATGTGTTATTGTTCTTTTTCTCCAGCAACCGAACATCAAGCAGAAGTTTGTGGCTCTGCTGAAGCGGTTTAAGGTGTCTGATGAGGTAACGTCTGCTGATGAAATATGTCTGTGATCGATCTTATTATCTCCAGCAGCTCCATACTGCTTACAAAACTGAGAGTTCCGCTCCTTGATTCTGATTGGCTGAGCTGCGTTCAAAGCTGTTTTAAATTACTCTTCAAACAAACACATTTGTTTACTTCTGTGTGTTGCTTAGCAACCGCTTTGTTAGAACCACAACTGTTTCTGAGGAACTACTTAGTTCGGTGGAAGAATACTGTTTATATTTATATCATTAGACTCTATTTGCTCTGTTTTATTCTGTGAAACCTTACTATGTATATGGAATAACCATTTTATAAAAGCAAAAAGTCTCTTGAAGCCATGGTTTACAGTGAATTTATAACCGCTGAATCTGCCTAACAACGGTCCTTAGCCGTTATAAATTCACTGTAAACCACGGCTACACAGGGATTATTGGTTTATTATACGCATCTCTAAATAATAACAGAATTTCAGTTTTTTTGTTGTACTGTGCCTTTAAAAAAAATTCAAAAAAGCAACTGAAATACACAGAAGTATTAAAATTACTAAAGAAAATAAAATTACTGACCTTTAATTTTCGCTGTTTTTGGTATCTAAAACTACAATTAAAACTATTATAAAAATGTTTTCATTAACTGAAATAAAATTCAAGAAAAATATAAATATTAGATGGAACACTTGAGAAACTGAAACATGCATTAGAAATATTGCCTTGGCAACTAAGTGAAATAAAATATGTTCAAGTTAAAGGACTGAAAGTACTAAAGATGAAAAATAAATAAAAATAAATAAATCTATATAGAAATATAAAAAAGCACATTACAAATCTCTAAAATTAAAATGAAGACTGGAAATATAAAACATCTCGCTGCATGCAAGTCAAACCTTGTTTTTATTTTCTTTATTCCAACACTTTCTGTTTTCACATCATCCTCAAAAAGATGGGGGAAAAGAGTATGTATATAATAACAGAATACAATTTTTAGGATGGATTATGCCTCAAAAGAAAATTAAACAAAAATGTTAAAACTGAAAATAAGCTGAAACTGCAATAAAATAAAGCTTAATTAAAATAAAAATGCAAAATCTAAAACTAAATCCAGTTCAGTTCATAATAGTAAAATTAGCTATTGAATACCTTTCAGATGTATATATTTCTTATGAATATTGCTATGTTTATTTCTCACCTCTGGGCTGTTATGTGTCTCAATCGGTGTGTGCTGTGTCTGTGGTGCAGGTGGGTTTCGGGCTGGAGCACGTGTCCCGTGAGCAGATCCAGGAGGTGGAGGAGGATCTGGACGAGCTCTATGACAGTCTGGAGATGTACAACCCCAGTGACAGCGGGCCGGAGATGGAGGAGACCGACAGCATCCTCAGCACTCCCAAACCCAAACTCAGGTGAGCGTGAGTCTGCGGCGCCCCCTGCTGCTCGCCCTGTGTGCTGACACCCTGTCTAGAGCGTCTCTCTGTGTCGGTCACAGGCCGTTCTTCGAGGGAATGTCCCAGTCCAGCTCTCAGACGGAGATCGGCAGCTTGAACAGTAAAGGCAGTCTGAGCCGAGAGCCCTTCAGTCTTGTGAGTACAGATCACAAAACACTCCTCTCTCGAACAGACACGGACAGATCAGACCGAGACGTCCTCTGGAAGCACCGCATGTGTGCAAAGCATGACTCTGTATATTGTATATACTGTGTAAACGTGTCTTTTCTTTCTGTAACAACACGTCGTTTGAAGACACTAGCGGACTTTGTCTCTTTTGGGTTTTTCTATCTGTTTCTATCAGTCTGTCAAATGCTCTGAATAAACATAAAGAATCAGTCAGCGGTTCAATGATTTTTATGAACATTTAAACTATTATTTAAATTATTTAGAATATTTCTGATGTACAATTTTAAAGTATATTTCTATTTTTAGAATTTAATTTTTTATATATATATTATATAGTTTAGTTTATATGTAGTTCGGTATGGGTTGTAAAGGGTTAAAACTTTTTTTTGTCCTCCTCATCATTTTTTGTATTATATTGTTAGTTTTTACTTTTGGAGTTTTTACTTTTATTTATAAAAAAGTTTATCCGTTATATTGTCTTCATTACTTTTTTATTCATTACCTGTAATTATTTTAGTAAAATAAGTTTAACCAAACAAAGATGAGTAACGTTTAATAATTTTTTGAATATTTTTTCATATCAGTGCTGTCATACAATTAATCAAATGCAAAATAAAAGTCTTTGTTTACATATGTATACATGTATTTTTTATGTGTATATGTATAGAAACACACACACATGTATATACATTTATATTCCTATGTTTCATATTGTATACAAATATATTTAATATACAAACAACATATTTTTATTAAATATATACATGCATGTTTGTATCTATATACATAATAAATATACGCAGTATACACATATATATTATGTAAACAAAAACTTATTTTGCATGATTAATCATCACCAGCTGTGGTGTAACAGGATGGGCGGCTCTGCCGGGGGTCGATGGTGTCCAGACAGCTCAGGTGTGTGTGTGAGTGTGTGTGAGTGTGTGTTAGTGATCGTAGTTCCTGTGTGTGTCCACCAGGGAGAATCTGATAAGGTCAAACCCTCTCGCAGCCGCACGCTGGACGAGCCTCTGTCAGAGACGGACACACTGGTGAGAATCACTCTCACATCTGCACAAACACACAGCATCACACCTCTCATTTTACCAGCATTTCATTATAATAACCCCTGCTTAATGCATGCATTTACATTTACATACACTGTAAAGAATCATATAAGGTAATCCTATTACAGATGATTTATTCAGTGCATGCTGGGAACTCACGAAGCCTTAACAGTTCAACAGTGTGCACTTGTGTTTGACTGGTTGGGACAACATTTGACACATGACAAGGGTTTTTAAGTATTTGAGACTCCAAAGGTTTCGTAAACTGGAAAATGTGCAGTTGCATTTTTTTTTTTACATAGTAAGAAAAATCAAACTCGTACGTGTTTTTTAAAAGATTATACAAGAAGGCTTTTCAAGCTAAACCTTTGACACAAAGCTGTGGTTTACACTAAAAACACCAGCGGGACACGGAGAAAATCCAAATACTTCTGACCTCAATGTATATATAACATGCATTTCCCCCGGGATTCTGCGTGACTTGAATTCTTTGGGTTATTATGATGTTTAATGCTCTTTAGTGTTGAATATGTGCATGTTTTGTAGGATCTGAACGATCAGGAGTTGTTCAGTGAAGTAGGGCCGTCTATAACAGTGTCTGTGGCTGAAAAACCACGAACACCCCTAAAAACCAGCAAGAGCGAGCTTCAGTCCATGCCATCGCCCAGGTAATGTCATATAATACACCGTTCAAAAGTTTTTAAAGAAAGGATCAGTAAGGATCCATTAAAGTGATCAAAAGTGACAGTCAAATAATGCAGAGAAAACAAAGCCCAAGTTTGATGTTGTGTGTGTGTGTGTGTGTGTAGGTTGGACGGAGGACACACACCCCATAAGCGCTGCACTCCTCTAAAAGAGCGCCAGCTCTCCAAACCGCTGAGTGAACGAGCCAACAGCTCCGACAGCGAGAGATCGCCTGAGCTCGGACACAGCACACAGGTGCCAGGAGCTGTTCCTCAGCCAGAAACTAAACTGTACTCACCCTCAGGCCATCCAGGGTGTAGATTGTGTTTCTTCATCAGAACAGATTTGGAGAAATCTAGCATTGCATCAGTGTTTCATCAATGGATGCTCTGCAGTGAATGGGTGCCGTCAGAATGAGAGTCCGAACAGCTGATAAATACATCACAATAATCCACAGCACTCCAGTCCATCAGTTGATAGAATAAAGCTGCTTGTTTGTAAGAAACTAATAAATCATTGAGACATTTTTAACTTAAAACCGTTGCTTCCGTCATAATTCATAATAACACTTCCTCCAGTGAAATAATCATCTTGTTGGAATCGGGAGAGAAATATGCATTTGATGTGAGACACAACAGGAGACTTATTCACCGGAGGAAGTGTTATTATGGATTATAGACCCGACTCTC
>NW_020526439.1:0-60000 GCF_003368295.1 Carassius auratus | reverse complement strand
TAGCAGATTTCTCACCTGTAGTAAGAAGGCGGAGTTAAATGCCAATTTTTACATTGGAGGCGGGGCTACAAGGTGCCCATCGGCCAATTGAGGAGTTTTTAGATCTTTTGCATAGTTTGTTTTATCCTTTCAGTTGGCCACATCTGGAAATGCGTTGTTGAACTCCATCCTGCATGTCTTAAACTACATTACCCATGATGCACTGGGAAAGACATTGCATTGCCTCGCGTTCCCCTCGACGCACGGAAGGTTATTAGTTCACATCTCTGTTAACTAGAATAAACAATTCCAATTTAGTTTTATATTCGTTTTTAAACACGCATTTATGTGTGCGTTATTGTTTATTTTTAAAAGTGTCCTTTTAGCTTAAATATGTAGCTCATCTACAGGTTTTATTTTGTTTCATAAAACATCTCCAAAGATCTCAGAATGTAAAATTACGGGACAGATTGAGTCAGTCGCCTTTAACATTACGGGCAACGGCGAACTCGATTTATAAAAGAAATACGTCGTATGGATCAGCACAAGAACTGAGATAAAGCCTACACGAGGTTGGATGTGAAAATGTCACAGATTAACCCAGCAGAATTGGGGAAGATGTAGTTTTATTGCTTTGCAGCTGTAAACGGGTTTGGGGAGAACATCAATGGTTTCATCTTCATCAGTTGTCGAATGCTATGCACTTAAACTCGCCTTCATTTCTTCATATCTTCGTCCAAAGCACAAGAAGAAACGACCAGCTCCTCATACAGAATGCCCAATTAAAACACGATTCACAAACACTACCTTTACACACTGCAAACACATGATTGTCTTATTTTATTTTATTCTTATTTTGTTTTTGTCTTTTCAAGTACAAATATCTAAGCAATCTTAAATCAAGATACATTTACTTAAATGACTTAAGATGTACTTAATTTTGATCATTCCTCAAAAAACTGAGCTAAATATCTTAAAACATTATCATAAATCTTGATTTAAGAAGGTTTAGCTATTTGAAAATACTATGAAATGCAAAATAGGACAAAATTGCTGCGAGAATCATTTTTTTGCAGTGCAGCTGTGAACAAAACGTCTGAACTGATCTGAGATCAGTCAATCTTGAGCTACAACATCCCTTTATTTTCTAGCTGGAGCTTGTTACATTACTGCTGATGGCAGCTTTCACAGAAGTAGCGTGCTTTTATTTCGTCTAGACGTTTTGTGAGATATTCTTGAGTGGTAGGTAATGCAACTAACAAAATGTCACTGAAATGTTTTACAATAATAACAAAACACGACAAAAAAAGCTATGTGTGAAATGGTGTTGTGCCACAGTGAGAGTGAAGCCAGTGTGTGTGTGTGTGTGTGTTGTGGACAGTAGTGCTCACTGGTTTAATTAATCTGTGGTGATAACTGTACGTTCTTCACAGAACAAGATTCGGCATCTTTCTACCCCGCCGACTTATATCCATCGCAGCTTTAAATGCTGATAAATTATTAATTAATATACAATGATTGTTACATGATTAACTTGTTGAACTCCTATTAATTTACTTTCAAACCAAAAGAGTGAATCTCACAAAAACCTGTTAAGAAAACGTCATATTTCACAACAAAATCAAAAGAAAAATAAGATTTACTTAAAGAAAATTCAGCCTAATTTAGGAACATTTAGGATTTTGCTTTGTGACGTGATTTGGTATGATTTTATTACAGTAATGTTGCAAAAATTATAATTGCATACATCATTTGTTGTAATTATGTTCATTTAGGCTGATTTCTAAAACAGATATTTGCATTAACAATCATTGTAATATAATGATTATTTTGTTTGTTGAGCTGGATGTGAGATTCACCCAAAATCTTTCTGTTTTCTGGAATGAAGGTGTCAGTTTTTCTGTGGTTAAAAGTATTAAGAACAACAAAGTATTAAAGTCATGATGGGTCAATTCGATTTGTATTCTTACAGAGAATATTTATCAATAGTTTTGAAGTGTGAGTGTCTTTCTTTTGTGTACATCAAAAGAAATTTTGTGCATTTTGCATTTTTTGCCCGTATTCTTAAAAAAACAGTGAAAACATAATTTCTTCAAGTTAATGTTCGCTATCAATACTGCACTATTATACAAATATCCACACATTAATAATGTGTCTATAGCAGATAAGTTCTTAATATGTTTTTATAAAGCTGTTTGAATTGCATTTTTTTGCATTTTATGAATATCTTTGCGATTTAAATCCTGTAAGGCTCATAGAAAGATGCATACTCTGGCTGTCATGAAAAGCTGCAAGTTATGTCAGAAAAGCTTTTAATATTTCAGTCAGCTATTGTGTCTACAGGGTCCTGTCAAGGCTTTGATCATTCCTCACCGGATCTGAAAATCATTCATGATTTAGAGGGTCGGCATGTTCACCAAAGCTTAGAAACCTTCTACAGATGCTGAGCATAAAAAGAGAAAAACCCACGCTGAATATTATTTCTAACTAGTTAAAATGTCTGTACTGTTGTTAAACTTGCTGTCCGTGTTTTAAGCTTGCATGAGCAAACGCGCAAAAACTTGCAGCAACCTTCAAACAAGAGTTTGGAGTTAAAAAAATACAAAATAATGGCAACTATTTTGGCGTCCAGGTTCAAATTTTATATGGATATATGGAAAAAATGGTCACTGCCAAAGAGTGTCATCTGTTACATTTTTTTGTTTGTTTGTGTTTTTTGTATGTATGGAAAATGATTTTCAGTATTTATGGAGCGGTGTTACCGAAGTACCGAATTTTCCAATCAATTAATTTCAGTATGAAAAGAAAGTTTCCAATTTCCATTCCTTCACTCGAACATGTACTGTCTCTTTATGCGTGTGCTGTTTGGAGTCTGGTCTTCGTACCTCTGTATGTACCTGTGTTGATTGTCATGTGAAAGTTTGACAACATAAAGCGGATTGGTTCGAATTTCTGATTGGTCGACTAATTATCCCAACGGCCAATCAGATTGGCGCTCATCTGCTTCAAATACTTTTTGTCAATGTAATCTGTTGGAGAGATAAAATGCCTGAATTCCAAGCTTCGGATTCAAACCTAAAGTTAATCTACTGTGTAAAGTGAATCATTGCGTAGTATTTAGACGTGGACGATCAAGAACCGAGCTTGTGGAGGAGATGAGTATTTTTGCACATGCGTTTGTTATCTTTTAGCAGTCTTCAGCTCTTTGCCTTTTTGCCTTTAGACAAAAAACGCTTGTACATATCCAAAGTGCTTGTAATATGAAATCATGTTCCTTTATTGTGTGCTATTTTTTTATTTGACATGTTTTTGTAGTAATGCTTTTTCATAACTGAGTTGTCAATCAATAAATGTGGTATGGACAGTGGACGTGTTACTTGTATTCTTTTTTATTTAATAAACACCTGATTTGTAAATTCTCTTGTGTATCTTGTGGATTTTTAGCACAACAAAATAAGTGTAACTGTTATTTGTGGAACTATTATTTGTCACTTGCTTTACTTGGCCATAGATATGTTAATATACTGATTAAATATTTTCTGATAGATTTAACACTCTACTTGTAAAAACGTCCCATAATTGTGTGAATAGAGTAAAAAGTTCAACTGATGTATGTTTCAATAATTACATAGTTGTTTATTCACTATACATTAAAACTATTGTTTTGTATTTCAAGTATTTTACAAGTTAAGGCATTTTCCAACAGTAAATTCTCTCATTTGCATACTTTTTTTTCAGAATTATTGCTTCATTCCAGAAAATGTCGCATTATTTTCATATTTCAGGAATAAAATGCTATATAAAATATGAATGTTATGAAAGTTTTCAGAATATATTTAGGAGTAAAACTGTAAAATCTGTTTCATGTAAATTCTGCTGAAGTGGAGATAGAAACATATTTTTACAAATCAATAAAGTAATTTAAATCTACAGACACAAATGGATAGTGTCATAAAACAAAACCCTTAAATGTTTTAAAAACCTTAGGTTTTCCACTAGTAGAAAGACAAATTGTGCGACCAAATAGCCCAAGATATCTGTATATTCATTTTCCCAGTAAATTTTCTATTTTACAACTATTTTAGAAGTTAAGGCCATTTAAAATGAAAATGCAATTTGCATAAATTTCAAGATATTGTGAAAGGCCAGGTTGAAAATTCTTGCTTCAATTTGTTGAGACATTAGAGGTTAAGCTTTTTACAGAAGCGATTTTAGATATCTGTTTTTATTTTTCCTTAATTCAGAAAACAGTAAATTTTCACCAAATTTTAGAAATAAAATGTCATATAAAAAGTCATGTGAATGTTATATAAACAAACCCCTCGGTAAAAATCTTCAGAATATAGTTAGGATTAAAACTGTAAAATTTGTTGCATGCAAGTTCTCCTGAAGTGGAGATAGATCTCTTTTTGTCAAAGCACAATGTATTATAAATGGAATCAACAGACGCATATAGAAGTATAGCATATAAAGTGTCAAAAAATAAAACAACTAAATGTGAATTTTTAATTTTCTCTTTCCAATAGTCTGTAAGACGAGGTGTTATGAAAGCAAAATAACTCAAAAATTCAAAATAGCTCAAATGTAGCCCAAAATATTAGCATAGCGCTATGGTCACCGCCCGGTTGGGGCGGGTGTAATGATGTCAGCGCAGGGCTTTGGATTCTGGGAGCACAAACACAAACATCAGCCATTTTCAGTTTGCTGTGGTCATCCTCCCTCACTCCAGCACAAATATCTGCCAATCTATCACACTGAAAGGGACGAGAAGGATGGACGAAGCGGAAGCGGGTGAGCGCGCACACGGGCGTCTGTTTTGCTGAGCGCGTCGCCGATTCACGTCTCATATCGTTTTATTGGAGCGAGTGTGAATCCATCACATCAATTAGTTTACTCGCTTGAGTTCAGGAGAAGCGGATTATTAAAGGTAATTATCTCGCACGCAATGCAGGTTTCTGATATGCATTGATCATACAATAGGATGCTAAACTACAGGCTGATTTAATGGGAAAGTTTAGCCTAAAAACAATAGCTCATATTTAATATCCGAATAGACTGTGTTTATGTTCATTCAAATAATTCTGCCATTATAATTAGTTTTGAAAATGTCTGAAAGTGTAAACCAGATAATGCATGACTGGTTTATGATGCATCTGGTGATTTTTGTCTTCAGGGACGGTGCGTTGAATATCTCTGGGGTTATGGATCAAATATGCATGATTCATTCTCAAATGTTATTATATGAGAATACAAAACAGAGGATGAGAGGAGTTTGCGTGATGGGAATAAGTGTTTGATATTGAGAGCAGGGCCTGTTTCTGGCTCAGATGTTGTGATTGTCTGGAGGAGGTAACTCGTGTTGTGTTGTCCTGTGGGTCACCAGCTGTCAGTCATTGTGAAATTGAGTTTTGAGTTTATGAAGAGTGATGAGCATCAGAAGGTGGTTTGTGGTCTGATCTGGTGTGTTTATAAGATGCTCTCTCTCTCTCTCTCTCTCTCTCTCTTTCTCTGTTGCTGCATTGCAGTAAGTAGTTGTGATGGGTGAGGAAAGGCGAAGCAGGGGAAGTTAAAGGGTTAGTTCACCCAGATAGCAAAATTATGTCATTAATAACTCACCCTCATGTCGTTCCAAACCCGTGAGACCTCCGTTTATCTTCAGAACACAGTTTAAGATATTTTAGATTTAGTCCAAGAGCTCTCAGTCCCTCCATTGAAGCTGTGTGTACGGTATACTGTCCATGTCCAGAAAGGAAAGAAAAACATCATCAAAGTAGTCCATGTGACATCAGAGGGTCCGTTGGAATATTTTGAAGCTTCGAAAATACATTTTGGTACAAAAATAGCACAAACTATGACTTTATTCATTATTGTCTTCTCTTCCGTGTCTGTTGTGAGTTAGTTCAAAACACTGCAGTTTAGTGATATCCGGTTCACGGATGAATCATTCGATGTAACCGGATCTTCTTGAACCAGTTCACCAAATCAAACTGAATCATTTGTGTCTCCAATACGCATTAATTCACAAATTACTTAAGCTGTTAACTTTTTTAATGTGGCTGACACTCCCTCGGAGTTAAAACAAACCAATATCCCGGAGTAATTCATGTACTCAAACAGTACACTGACTGAACTGCTGTGAAGAGAGAACTGAAGATGAACACCGAGCCGAGCCAGATAACGTTAAAAACGATTCAGTTCGATTTGGTGAACTGGTTCAAGAAGATCCGGTTACATCGAATAATTAATTATTATTTTAAAATTTATAGTTTTAGCAATTTTTATTTTGTTTATTATTTGTGTGCGTGTTTGGCATTTTTATAAGTTGTTGTATTGTTTTTATTTAGTTTTATTTCAGATCCAGTTATTTTTGTTCTTTTTTTTGTTGTTGTGTGTCATTTAAAATAGTTTTTATACATTTTTATTTCAGTTTTAGTTATTTTAATACATCAGTTCAAACTAAATGAAAATGAATGAATTTTTTTTATTCAAGTTTTTATTGCATTCCCCTTCATTTGATGTTTATTTTATTTTGGTTACAATGTTTTATTGCTTTATATTTATTTTAAGTCGAAGGTCTACTAATGTTGTAGTTTTTTATCATTTTTATTTGTTATTGTTCTTTTTAAGTGTCTTTTTTTTCAGTTTTAGTTGTTTTTGTTCTTTTATTTAAACAAATGAAAATGGGAAATATTGCTTTGCCAAAATGCAGAAATAATTTTGTTATTTGTTTGATTTATTTAGTTTATTCTGTTTCACTTAATGTTTAGCCTATTTTATTTTAGGTTATTGCATTTAATAATTTTAGTTTTATTAGATTACATTTTGGTAAAATTGCTATTTGTTTTTATAAAAACATTTATTAGTTATTGTTCTATTTAAAAAAAATTAATTTCAGTTTGAGTTATCAAGTTGAACTAAATGAAATTGAAATGTTGCATTGACTTGGCAACCTTTATTGTATTTTATATTCTACCGAAGCCATGTAAGAGCAGGATTTGTAAGGCATCAGTTTGTAATAAAGCTGTGTTCTCAGCGTCCCGCGGGTGATGTCCACCATGGTGTACCCACGAGACGAGGCGCTGGAGCGTCTGACGCAGGACGAGATCGTGCTGAACACTAAAGCAGTGATGCAAGGTTTGGAGACGCTGCGAGGGGAACACACTCAGCTCCTAAACTCTGTCCTGGACTGTGCTCAGCCTCCCGTCGCACAGGAGAGGTCCAGCCTGCTCCGAAAGAGTCTGGAGGACATCGAGCTGGGGCTCGGAGAGGCGCAGGTATCTCAAACACTGCCTGTCTAGACTGCATTCATGATCTTCAGAAATCATTATCATATGCTGATCTGCTGATTTGTTAGAGGGTCAAGGAGCACTGTAAATGTGTTGCTGTCACCTGATCAGTGTAATGCAGCGAGAGGACTGATGGGGCGTCTGCTCTCAGGTGATCATCGCTCTGTCCGCTCACCTGAGCGCCGTGGAGTCAGAGAAGCAGAAGCTGCGTGCTCAGGTGCGTCGTCTCTGTCAGGAGAACCAGTGGCTGCGGGACGAGCTGGCCAGCACTCAACACAAGCTGCAGAAGAGCGAGCAGAGCGTGGCCCAGCTGGAGGAGGAGAAGAAGCACCTGGAGTTCATGAACCAGATCCGGAAGCTGGACGGGGACGCCTCGCCCTCCGAGGAGAAGACGGGAGAGAAGGAGAAGGACAATCTGGACGACCTGTTTCCAAACGATGACGAGCCGGGGCCAGGTGAGAGACCAGCTCTTCTAGATCACCTTAAACCTGTCAAACCTCACACACCAAGTTAAGTCAGAACTGAATAACCAAATATATATATTTTATAGCAGGCTTTTATGGCTTATAAGAGGCTCAAACTGTGCAAAAATCTGCAACTGGGGGCAGATGCAGATTCATTATATGGACAAAAAGTCTTTATAACAGTATAGTGTAAATAATATTATATAATATCACTCTTTATCTCCAAATATTGTTTTAAAGATCATAAAAGATTATATATTAATATGTACAGTATAGACCAAAAGTTTGGAAACATTACTATTTTTAATGTTTTTGAAAGAAGTTTCTTCTGCTCATCAAGCCTGCATTTATTTGATCAAAAATACAGAAAAAAATCAAATTGTGATATATTATTAAAATTTAAAATAATTGTTTTTAAATGTATTATACTTTAGATTATCATTTATTTCTGTGGTGCAAAGCTGAATTTTTGGGATCATTATCACATGATCCTTTAGAAATCATTCTAATATGATGATTCATTATCAAAGTTGGAAACAGTTCTGCTGCTTAATATTTTTTCAGAACGTGATACTTTTTTAGGATACTTTGATGAATAAAAAGTAAAAAAAAAGAAGCTATGTTTTTAAAATATAAATATTTTGTAATAACAATATACACTACTGGTCAGTAATTTGTGGTCTGTAATTTTTTTTTCTTTCTTTTTTAAAATAAAATCAATACTTTTATTCAGCAAGGATGAGTTAAATTGATCAAAAGTGATAGTAAAGAAAATATATTATTACAAAATATATTAGAATTTTTTTTTATTTTTTTTTTATAAATGCAGTTCTTTTTAACCTTTTATTGATCAAATATATTAGACAGCAGAACTGTTTCCAACACTCATAATAAATCAGAATATTAGAATGATTTCTAAATGATCATGTGATCGACTGATGTTACATGTGACACCGAAGGCTGGAGTAATGATACTGAAAATTCAGCATCACAGGAATAAATTATTTTTATAATAAGTATAATCAAATAGAAAACTATTATTTTAAGTTAAAATAATATTTCACAATATTACAGTTTTTTCTGTATTTTTGATCAAATAAATGCAGGCTTGATGAGCAGAAGAAACTTCTTTCAAAAACATTAAAAATAGTAATGCTTCCAAACTTGTCTGTACTGTATATATATTAAAGCTCTGTAGTTTCAAAACATCCAAAGCAATGACGATCGAGAAATGAACAAATAAACATTCTTTGAAATCCTGATGGTTCATACTTGAGATTTTTATTTGGAATAATTTTAACATAATTTTAAAATGGGCATGTTGTGTGTGTGTGTGTGTGTGTGTGTGTGTGTGTGTGTGTGTGTGTGTCCAGCTCAGCCCAGCGGTGAAGCGGCGGCGCAGCAGGGGGGCTACGAGATCCCGGCCCGTCTCAGGACGCTTCATAACCTGGTGATCCAGTACGCCTCTCAGGGACGCTACGAGGTGGCCGTGCCGCTCTGCAAACAGGCTCTGGAGGACCTGGAGAAGACCTCCGGACACAACCACCCAGACGTGGCCACCATGCTCAACATCCTCGCCCTGGTCTACAGGTCAGAGGTCACTGCACTCGCCATGCACCGAGATTAACGTTCCTTTTCAATTTAGCCAAAATTTCAATTTAGCCATGTAATAATGAAGAACGTAATCAAATGTATTATATAAGTTGATTAAATGTCATTAAAAGTTACAGATAAATACAGAAGATAAATCTAAAATCATGGTAGAAATGGCCTTTTATTTCTAAATTATGACAATGTTTGATGTAAAAACATTACAAGTTCAGCTCAAGAAAATATATTTCTTTTTGAAATAGAAATGTATTTTTGTGTATAATTTAAATAGAAGCATTTTAAATGCATTTTATATAAACCTTTATGATATTTTCAGTTAATAAACTGATACATTTTCATTTAAAAAGTGGAATATTTTAAGATTAGGACTGTCAGTCAATTATAGTTTTTAATCTAATTACCTGATGTTGATTAATTATTCAGAAAAATAGCCTTTTATTTCTAAATGATAACAGATTTAGATTTCATTTTTTTATATTCTGTAAGTCCACATTAGGACTTGTTATTTATATATATATATATTTTTTTTTTTTTATTTATGTTTTTAATTCAGCTTTGTTAATGTGTTAATTAAATATTAGTTTATTGTTAAATTCTAAACAATTAAACGATGGATCATAATTGATACTCTTGTTTTAACATGATTTTGAAAATATAAATAAATAATTGTTAAACTTGTTTAATGATATATTCATTTATAAAGTTGATTTAAAAAGTTGAATGTATTTACATATATAAAGAATACAGAAGTAAAGTTTAAAATCATAGTAGATTATTGACTTTTATTTCTGAATTATATAATTTGATGACGAGCTCCAAATACAAATTCATAGAAAGAAAGATCTCCGTTCATCAAAATGAAAACGACACTGACACAGAGCAGCTTAAACATCACTGTTTCACTCAAAGATCCTCTAAAACAGTTTTGGCGGCTGAAGTTGTGATGCATAACTAGCGAGTGTGTGTGTGTGTGTGTGTGGCTCCAGGGACCAGAACAAGTATAAAGAGGCGGCTCACCTGCTGAACGACGCTCTGGCCATCAGAGAGAGGACTCTGGGGAGAGATCACCCCGCTGTGGCCGCGACCCTCAACAACCTGGCCGTGCTGTACGGCAAGCGCGGGAAACACAAGGAGGCCGAGCCGCTCTGCAAGAGAGCGCTGGAGATCCGAGAGAAGGTGGAGAACACACAGCTGTCAGACTGATACTGCTGCTCTCCTGGAGCCGCTGTGTGACCCTGGAGCAGTCAGAAGTAGATCAGGGCTATCTGTAGCAATAGACCAATGTATGGGTCAAAATGCATCATTTTTCTTTCATGCCAAAAATCATCAGGATATTAAGTAAAGATCACGTTCCATGAAGATATTTAGCAAATTTCCTACTGTGTAAATACATCAAAACTTGATTTTTGATTGACAATATGTGACCCTGTACCAAGGGTAAGGGTAAAAACGTTTGAAATTGAGATTTATAAATCATCCGAAAGCTGAATAAATAAGCTTTCCAGTGATGTATGTTTATAAAGAAAGAGATGCAACTATTTGAAGATCTGGAATCTAAGGGAGCAAAAAAATCATCTTTAAAGTTGTTCAAATAAAGTTCTTAGCAATGCATATTACTAATCAAAAATTAAGTGTTGATATATTTACGGTAGGAAATTTACAAAATATCTTCATGGAACATGATCTTTACTTAATATCCTATTGATTTTTGGCATAAAAGAAAAATGGATCATTGTATTTTTGGCTATTGCTACAAATACACCCCAGAGACTTCAGACTGGTTTTGTGCTCCAGAGTCACATATGCATTGCTAAGAACTTCATTTGGACAACTTTAAAGATGATTTTCTCAATATTTTGATTTATTTGCACCCTCAGATTCCAGATTTTCAAATAGTTGCATCTCAGACAAATATTGTCCGATCATAATAAACCATACATCAGTGGAAAGCTGATTTACTCAGCTGATGTAAGATCTCTGTTCCTCCAACACTGAGCGTTACGAGTGGTTTTGCGGTGCAGGGTCACACTTGTGCTCCTGTGTTTGCAGGTTCTGGGTAAGTTCCACCCTGACGTGGCGAAGCAGCTCAATAATCTGGCTCTGCTGTGTCAGAATCAGGGCAAGTATGAGGAAGTGGAGTATTATTACCGCAGGGCGCTCGAGATCTACGAGAACAAACTGGGCGCCGACGACCCCAATGTGGCCAAGACCAAAAACAACCTGGTGAGGCCGGATCCACACACCCACAACTGAGACAGCAGGGTTTCAACTCTTCATCTGTGCTGGAAATCTTCACCGAATTAGCTGTTTCTGGTCAGAAATGACCAGCTTTTTTAAAAATTGCTTGTGAATCTGTTTTGATGCTGTAGTATCTCCGAATCCTGGATTCAGTCTAGTTTAGGCTCACAAACCTCAGTTTATGAGTGAAAAAAAAAACATTATTTGTGAATAATTTCGGCAGTCAAAATATTAAGTGCATTAAACCTGTGCTAAATTGAAGAAAACAAGTCAAAAAAAGATTGAATACAATATTTGAACCTCAAAATGCAAGCAATTTTTTGTAGGCCAGTAAGTTTTGACCAGGAACACCACAAGTGTCACAGAGAAAGTGCAGAAAGTTTTAGGTTGTTGAGTAAAGTCATCAGGTTATACACCAAACTGGGAACGTTAACATAAAAACATCCCCTCAAAAACGGGTGATGAATTACATTTTATTATTATTATTTTATAATGCTTCCTGAGGTGCACTTATAATGTTAGTATGATTTTACATTATATGGATTTCAGACTTTATATATTTGTTTATATTAATGTAAATGCACAACAGTTACACAAGCAATAAATATATCTTATTTTGAAAATGTTAAATATATGATATTAGTTATAGTAATAGATCTTATTATTATTTCTTATTTTTCTTGATTTACTCCTACCTGTATATTTGAACATTTATTTTATAATTTGAAATTTTAATTTTAACCCATTGTTTATATATGTATATAAATAAATATATTTGTAATTCAGGAATAATATGCATGGCCATGTTCCACCCTTATTTTATCCCAGCAGCCTAAAGGGGCGTGTCTATCTGAAGGTTTAATGTAAACACCCACTACTGTGATTGGCTAACATCTTCGCATATGAAATAAGTATTATGTGTGGACCTGGCATGATTAACGAATCATGAAATGTGTTGATTCATTGTTTTTAGATCTCATCACATTGCATTGAAGGTTGCAGCGCTGAGTATTGTGTCACAGTCAAGTCTTTTGAGCACATCGGTACAGTTATTCTGCCATCACAACTTGATTTTATATTCTCTCAAATGCTTGAATCCAAACGAACCCAGTGCAAACAGGATGTGAAGAAGTGAAGCTTCTTGAGAGCAAATAAACAGTCTTTCTGTTTGCTTCTTCTATATCACGTCTTGAGTTTATCTGTGAAAGTAAATGTTCAAGAAACCGCAGATGCACCCAAGTCCTCCGGGTGAATATTCTTGTTCTGAACTGGAGAGCATTGCTCTGTTTGATTGTGATTGTGTTTCCTCCACAGGCCACGTGTTACCTGAAACAGGGCAAATTCAAAGACGCAGAGACGCTTTACAAGGAGATCCTGACCCGTGCGCATGAGAAACAGTTCGGATCTGTCAACAGTGTGTATTTATCATTACACAAACCATACCTTCATACACACGTTCATCTCATCTGACTCGCTTTGCATGTTAATCATCTGTTTTTCTAAGAATGGACATTAATGCTCAGTTTTTGTCAGGATGATGTGGTGAGATGTTTGATCTTTCAGACGTTATGTCTAATCCGTCTATTGTGACATCACAGCCATTTAAGCCAATCAGACGCTTCCAGGATTACGACTAGGCACTACTCTGCTGTCTGAGGCCATACAGGGAAAACTGTCAGAAAACAAGTAACAACATTGAATCTATTTGTATACTCCTCAGATGATAACAAACCAATCTGGATGCATGCAGAGGAAAGAGAAGAAAGCAAGGTATTATAGGCTTTAAATTGTATTTTACAAAAATATATTTAAATGTACATATTTGTATGAATGTGTTTAAATGTAAAAGTGTGTGTATATATACACACACACACACTTTTTTTAAAGAAATTTGTATGCATTACCCAAAGGATGCATTGAATTGATATTTGCACTTGCTTTGATAACAGAAATATAACTACATTTTTAAAAGAGAAACGTTACTGTATTTTTTACCATATAAATACATTCTTAGTGAGCAAAAAATACTAATTTCAAGCACATTAAAAAATATTACCGACCCCAAACATTTAAACAATAATGCATGTATTTTATGTATATTAAACATGATTAATAAACACACCTATATTAATTATATTTAAACTATATGACATTTAAAGTACACAATTTTTTTTTTCAATACAGCAACTCTCTGATTCTCTTATACTATTTGATTTGATTTGATTTTTTTACCAGGTTTCATTTTAATGCTCTCATTTCATTATATTTGTCTGTGTGTGTTCAGTACGAGTTGATTTGAGTTTGTTTGCTGCTCATCCAGGGTAAGAGGAAGGACCCGGGTCCGTACGGTGAATACGGCAGCTGGTACAAAGCCTGTAAAGTGGACAGGTGAGTGTCCGGTGTCCCCCAGAGGATTCTGGGTATCAGAGTGTTTTGGAGTGACTCTGGATGTTTCTCTGGAGCAGCTCGACTGTTAACACCACGCTGAAGAGTCTGGGTGCTCTGTACCGTCGGCAGGGCAAGCTGGAGGCCGCCGAGACGCTGGAGGAGTGTGCCACGAAAAACCGCAAACAGGTACGACACGCATGCTGACACTCGACCTGCTAAACTCGAGGCTGACTTCCTGTCGCAGATGACTCATACAGGAAGAGAACGCTGTTAGGAAAACATCACTGACTTCTCTGTCATTCATTATCTGAACTGACTGAGCACTCTAGAAATGAGACGGTGGCCGTGTAAAGGCTGTTTGTGTCTGTCAGGGCATCGATGCCATCAATCAGAGTAAGGTGGTGGAGCTGCTGAAGGATGGAGGATGTGCTGGAGGAGACAGACGTCAGAGTCGAGATATAGTAAACGCCCGAGGAGACTGTGATGGAGACGAAGCCGAGTGGAGCGGGGTCAGTGGAGACACTGTGTGTTGTTACAATCTTTAATGCAAATGTTCTGTAATGCTCACCAAGGCTCCATTTATTTAATAAAAAATACAGTAAAATTTTTAAATATTATTACAATTCAGAAAAGCATTTTTCTATGTGAATATATGTTAAAATATAATTTATTTCTGTGATGCCCTGCTGAATTTTCAGCATCATTACTCTTCAGTCTTCAGTGTCACATGATCTTCAGAAATCATTCTAATATGATTTCTGAAGATCATGTGACACTGAAGACTGGAGGAATGATGCTGAAAATCGGCTTAGATCGCAGAAATATATTATATTTAAAAAAAAATATTAAAATAGAAAACAGTTAACTTAAATTGTAATAATATTTCACAGTTTTCCTATTTTTTTATCAAATTAATGCAGCCCTGGTGAACAGAAGATCTATGAATCTCATTAATTCATCATTTCTGACTGGTCTTGTGTGTGTTGAGGTTTGATCATGTATTGTTGGCGCAGGATGGTAACGGCGGGCTGCGCAGGAGCGGCTCGTTCGGGAAGATTCGGGAAGCGCTGCGGCGCAGCAGTGAGATGCTGGTGAAGAAGCTGCAGGGCAGCGGCCCTCAGGAGCCACGAAACCCCGGGTGAGACCCCAGCACGTCACCCTCAATCTCCTCCAAAGAGATCAGACATGATCCTGTAACTGCTGATGTTGTTTGGTTTAAAAGGATGAAGAGGGCGAGCTCCTTAAATTTCCTCAACAAGAGTGCAGAAGAAACCTCACAGGTGTGTATAATAATACTGGAGAGTAATGATGCTGAAAATACACCTGCACATCACAGAAATAAATTATAATTTAACATATATTCACATAGAAACCTGCTGTCTTGATTTGTAATAATATTTCACACTTTTTAATGTTTTTACTATATTTTTGACATGCACACAAATTTTCCACAGTAAGATTAGGAACATTAAGCTTTAAGATTTTCATGCTATGCTTTTAAATCCTGTTTGCAGTATATTTTCACTCATTATCCATGTGGTGTTTAAAATGGTGTATTTCCATTGTATTGTTGCATGATAAAAAGATTGTGTGTTTGTGTGTCTTCAGGAATCTACCAGCGGTCTGTCAGAATCCAGAGGACTGAGCGCTAGTAATGTGGACCTGACCAGACGCAGCTCTCTGATCAGTTAGAGACGACGTCTGAACGTGAAAAAGGAACCAAACAGAGAGGCTGTTTGCTACCTACTTGAATCGAAAATACCATTAAATGATACTTATTACAAACGTTATCCTAAGAAAAAGATCTTAAAAGCAAACACGTCTTTTAGTTTCACATTGGTTGCAAAAATCTGGGATTTGTCTCTCTGCTTCGCCACTAGTGAGATCAAACGCAATGTAGCACGATATCGCCTACTAAACCACAGACATCCAGTGGTGAAATTACATCAATGCATGGCGTCAAAATCGCGAAGTTTAGCACACAATGATCAAGTTATCAAAGCATACGTTTGCCATTTAGAAAACATAAAGTTCATATATAGTAGATGCTAACAGCTTCAACGAAACGACCTCACTGAGTTGAAATGGAGCGAAAAATTACTACGAATGCATTTACGATTGAAATTCGAGAGCACTGACTGGTACGACCTCACTTTTGCCTTTTGAGTTTAATGTATATGATGATTTAAATTATTTAAGGTCTTTTTGTTTTCGCGAAATTAGTGCACAAGGATTTCGTTTACACTGTAGTTGTACGTCTGTCCTGGAGCGACTGGAAATCGCGTTGAATGTTACAATGAAGGATTTCTGCTTTACGATTTAAAGCTGATTCGAGCTAGAGCTCTTATTTATTAGCGAATCTAGATTCAGAATACAAACGCTCAGTCATTTTATCTGATTGCGAGGCAAACTCCTCCAGCTCTGTCGGTCAAATCGGTGG
This sequence comes from Carassius auratus, assembly GCF_003368295.1. NCBI lineage: Eukaryota > Metazoa > Chordata > Actinopteri > Cypriniformes > Cyprinidae > Carassius > Carassius auratus. Next base: position 43,594 of record NW_020526439.1, on the reverse strand, counting down.
AAAAGGCCAAACCTATACAACTGGAATTTTCCATCAGTTTATGAGTTTTTCATTTTATTTGATTTTCCAGCCACTGGAATATAAGGATGTGAGTAAAACAGACAAATCCTCTTGTTTTTGTTTTTATCTTTTCATGTTCATACATTGCCAATCCTAACAGGAACAACAAATATCTTATAAGTGTACTTGTATGTAAACGTTTGCACCTTTTTGTGACTCTGTTGCCCATTTTTTACATTGATTTAAGGATGTGTGTGTTTGATTTTTGGTTTATTTGCTCGATTTTTCTTGTGTTCATCAGAGGCGAGTGATCTCTGTATGTGCAGACGACACTAGCTTTGGGAACCAGCCATACAAATGAGCCAATCTTATAAATAAATGTCATATTTCACCTTAAATCATATGCAATCACATTTTGCATAAAGATTTTTGTTGTTGGTGTTTGTTCTTTGTATTGTCAGATTACTTTCATTAGTTAAGCACATTTTTCCTCCAATTTCTAATTACAAAAGCTATACATTATATCCCAGACAGCACACATACGTTGTGCCGATGTCGAGCCGATCTACAAAATTCCATCGGGACGATATCGCTCAGGGAGCGTTTGCTAATAGGCAAGATGTCTCGGCGACGTCGGCCTCTGATCGGAAATGCTCTCCGGCCGATGCTGGGACGATACATCCCGGCCGCTCTGCGTGGACGCGGTTCACCGGCGTTTTGCTCATCATTACGGATCACCCACGGCTACCGCCGCTGGTTTATAATAAAACAATACACACCACTCTCAAGAACCGATGCAACTTTATTAATATTTTCGTTTATTTCATATTACATGTACAAATACATTAACATTTACCAGATGCTTTGATCAAAAGTGGATAATTCGGGATTATTTGTAGTCTTTTGAAAATTAACCATGATTTTACCACAGCTTTTGCAGTAAAACCATAGAAAAAACAAAATCAACCATAGTTTTACTACAATCACCATGATTTTACTACAGCTTTTGCAGTAAAACAAAAATAACAATTCCTACAGTACTTGCATGGTTAAATGTTAAATGTAATGAGTATAGCACTTTTTTCACAATATTTATTTCAAAGTAGGTTTACAGGAAATGCATGTTTCAAGGTTACAGTTTAAAAACCCAGATAACTGAGACTCACTAGGAAGACCATCTAGTTCATAATAAAAAGTCATGTGTTCAGTGCTGTCAGCATCGCAGGTTAACTTTATATCAAGAACTTTTTAAAAAGAGTTACATAAACACAAAATAAAACCAGGCAAACAATAATTAAGTAATTAAAATGTTTTAAATTGCATGATAAAACTTCAAAAATATTTTCTGATAAAATCTTACTAAACAAGTCTCTAGTTTTGTATTCAGTTAACATTAACATTATCTTTCAACATTTTTAAAGGGTAAGTAAAAAAAATTCAATCCATTTTGTATTGTTATATTGTTGGTAACATTTGTAAAAGAACAATGTTTATTCTTTCTCTTAGATACCGTTTATTTGCCAGCAAAACTGATACAAAACAGCATGTTTTCATTTAGATGCTGCATTGTGTAATTTCGTCAAAACTCGTCATTTCATTTTGCTGCTTACAAATAAAAGGGGACATGTAGGTCCACATAACTCAGAGAGTAAATATTGTTCATTTACAGATATTAGAGACATTGCAATAAAGCAGGTTGAAAATCACCAAATTTACCCTTATAGGCAAAATAAGGATAAGATCTTGTGTGTTCATGTACAGTTGTCGTCGTCTGTAGTCTTTGTGAGCGTTGGCGTCATGTGAAGTCTTCATGAGTGAGTTTGGATTCAGTCTGGAGCTGGTGTAATCTCTAGTAACCTTGCGATGGCCATCCTGAGATAGAAACAGGAAATAAAAAGAAAAGAAAGTTTAGCATAGCTGCTGCTGTTCATATTTTTTCAGACAAAATATTATTTATTTAATCACATATAACTGGAGTGCATGGTTATTAGATGTGTTGTGTGAATATTAAACTATGTATTTTAATCTAATTTAAACAAAAAAAAAAAAGTGTGTCCGAGCCCCAAATATTATTAGGAAGGCTATTTCAAGTAAAATACCAAAAAGTTTTGCTTCCTTTAGTGGACTTTGATAAATTCTTGGTATTAGAATTTAGTGACCTCACTACAGGCCATGCACCATAGATGCTGCTGCCTCAATTTGAGCTTATTTTGCTATATATATCTGATTTAATCACAAGTAGGTTTAATAAACACGCATCCACTTCCAATTCACCAATCAATAAACAAAAATCGACACACTGCCACTAATGCTCTCAAAAATCAATTTATTGATGAAGGGTTTCATGTGATCCCTGTAAATGTAATATTTGTGGAACAGGAATCTATTTAGAATGGAATACACATTTCAGTAGGTGGAACATTATATTTGTAATTTATAATTTATACTACCGTTAAAAGTTTGGGGTCAGTACGATTTTTTTTACGTCTTTGAGAAAAGTCTCTTCTGCCCCCCAAGGCTGCCTTTATTTGATCAAAAGCAAGTAAAAAAACTGTAATATTGTGAAATATTACAATTTAACACAACAGTTTTCTACGTGAATATATCGTGAAATGTAATTTATTTCAGTGATCTAAGCTAATTTTTATTACTCCAGTCTACAGTGTCACATGATCCTTCAGAAATCATTCTGATTTGCTGCTCAATAAACATTTTTAATTATTATCACTGTCTTATCAATTATCAAAAGTTAAAACAGACATTTCTGTTTCAAACACTGTACAAAGAATCCTGAAAAAATTAAGGAACACAGCTGTTTTCAACACTGATAATAGTCAGAAATGTTTCTTCAGAAGCAAATCATCATATTAGAATGATTTCTGAAGATCATGTGACACTGAAGACTGGAGTAATGATGCTGAAAATACAGCTTTACCATCACAGGAATAAATTACTTCTCTAAATATATTCAAATAGAAAACTATTATTTTAAATTGTAGTGAATTGTATTCATTTCATAAATTAAACTGTGGTTGCCATAAAAGACTTTCAAAAACACAAAAAAAAAACATACCTTCCCAAACTTATGAAACAGTTGTGCATGTTCAAGATTGTACTTACTAGTCCTGCAGTTTATAGCATCTTGGAGATGTTGTCTGACAGCTGCGGTGGGCCGACAGGGGCAGCAGGGCCTTCTCTTCTGGCCCTATAAAAAACAAAATTGTGTGAAAAATGCTTTTACAGACTATTTAGTTATCATTTACATTTGTGTAATGTTCACAAATTGCTTGTGATTAGTTTAGTTGAGGTTGACCTGGAATATCCTACATTAAAAAAAGTCTATGGCCAGCACTACAGATGGTGCTACCCTTTTGATGAAATAAGTCACATCTGATTTGTTACGAGCATTAGTGACGGAATCATAAGCCAATCAAATTTTGACGTTCAATGACAGCACACCCTCTGGGTCTAGAGACGTGCCCAGTGCTACCCCCAGCGTTAGACTGCCCTTTTAGTCAGGGATTTCCAAAGTACGAAAGTGAAATTCAATGAAAAGAAAATACAGCCTACAGATCTGGTTGCCAATCTACTAAAATGCTTTTTTAAGGTGCTCTTTTTCAGACAAAATAGAATAACTGAGAAATGAAGACCTACAACTGAGAAAGGAAGACCTACACCTAAACTGAAGGCCAGCAACATTTTTATGCACCATTGCAAAGATTGCAACTATGAGTGCAATAAGTGACTAACAGTTAACACCAAGCACAAGTTATTTTGTTGGCCGTGATTACTTTTTAATCTGAGTCAAGGGACATGAAATGAGTTCTTTATTATTTGATGAGTATTGTATCATGCACATTGTTATAACAGAGGTCGACCGATTCATTGGTTTTGCTGGTTAATCGGCACCGATAGTTGATTTGTAGAACTCTCGGTTATCGCCAAAATCCATGGAGATATTTTTCCATGTTGCGTTTGTTTTGCCATGTGACACTGTGCGCTGCACAGAGTGGGAAACTTCAAACGCGAATTTAAATGCAGCCGTTCACATAGTTTTCTATTAAATAACATTATATTAATCTCAAATCATTGTAAATTTACATAATGACTTCACCCGAGGCTATAAATTATGTATTGTGCATTTTACAGCAAAACGTTGGTCTTTCTGTGGCTCTAATACAGTCTGTATGCTTCATATAGAAAGCTGTAATACAGATTGCGCGTTTTCTTTCCGTTTGCTCTTTTTTTTTAAACACTGAACTTTAAACACATATGCCACATAGTTCATTCCTGAAGCAAACTTATGTCCGTTTGGTGATTAAATAAACAGTTTTAGACCGCTGCTTGAATTGAATGTGACGCATCCGGTGTGTGTGATAACTGTGACTTCTCAAAGACGCTGCGCATGATTAGATAATCATGCACTGTTCTAAAATAGCAGCAAATAAAATGTGATGCGTTCGGTGTGTAGGGTTGGGTATCGTCTGAATTTTAGCGATTCCAATTCAGATTCTGCTTATCGATTTTTAGTTTTGATTCCAATAAGATAAAAAAAATTAATTCAAACATTTAGATGTCAAACATGTTTCTGTCTTTTTACAAAGCATTCTGTTGCAGCTGAATAACACGAGCAAAAATCAGCAGCTTACAAAACACTGCAAGAGGAATTTTGCCTGTGCTTAAAAAAAAAAAATAATAAATACCATAGCAAAAACAATTAATTAATAAAATATTAAAGTGTTAAAGACAAGTAACCAGTCAGTAGTAAGATATGAACAAACAAATCAATTAGCAATATCATAAATACAGCTAAACAAAATTTCAGGTACAGAAACTGTAATTAAAAGTTTAAAAACACTGCATAGTTTTCTTTTTATAAATAAAATAAAGGTTAATCAATTAAAGTTATTAAATATATTCAGTCGTGATCAGTGAATGATTTTCTTTTGTTCTTTGATTAACATCAATGACAGGCAGCGCGATGCGACGTTGTCTCTTTAAACAAAAATACTGTACGTGTGTGTTTCTTTCTCATCTGTTCATCTGTTTACGTTCACGTAAGACAAAAAAGTTTGTGTTTATGATGATATACTGATGTAGTTTTCTGTATATTGGTCGACAAATATGAAAGAAAGTTTCTACAGTTGAAATACATGGAATGGTTCGAGAACGGACACAAACCCGGGAACCCGCAGCGCGACCGCAGACCGCTGCTCTCGTTCAGTATACATTTCGTTCAGTATTCATTTTAAAAACTATTGGTTTATAAATCGGTATCGGCCAGTGTAGTCCAAACTAGCTATCAGTATTGGTAAAATCCGCTATCGGTCGATCTCTAGTTGATAATACTGTGGTGCTGTGTGGATGTCCAGAAAAACAAACAAACAAAAAAACAAGACCAAATCAATACCGGTGGCTCCTGGTGATACATTGAGGTATAATGAAGCGAAATGATCGGTATGTAGGAGAAAATGAACACTACTTACAACAGTATTACCTTTAATCCATAGCCTGGGCAACCAGCTGTCAGCATGTTCACAACTGTCGCATGACAACAGATGCACGGGCGAGATACTGGAGCTGATGACGCTGTTTGCCGGCGCAGCATGGTGATGTCTATAAGCCATTGGCGATGGACGATGGCATCGTCAATCAGGCCAACCCTAACCAGGATGACATAATTAAACAATTGTACACAACTTTGAATAAAGTTTTTATATTTTATTAGCTAAACAAATGCACAGCTTCCACCAAGAAAAAAATAGTTAAAGCAAGAGTACAGCACCAACTGCTGTTACCCGGATGAGCCTGTGTTATTACATTTTACAGGTTTTTATCCAGGGATAACATACATCGGAATGTCGCAACTGACCAATCAGAATCAAGTACCCACAGAGCCATGTAGTAAAAGTAATTAGCTAATGATAAACTAATCATTTACAAAACATGACTATGTGTTCATAGATGATTAATAAGTGATGTTAATATTTTTATCTATGTTCTGTAGATTAAGTTATAAATAACTTGCAAAGCTTTCTGCACCCACAATCTAAAGTGTAAACTACTCATCAGTTGTAAATGTAAACTTTCCGGTTACAGGTTGGTTGATTTTGTGTGTGTGTGTGTGTGTGTGTGTGTTGGTGTGTGTGTGTATATATATATATATATATATATATATATATATATATATATATATATATATATATATATGTGTGTGTGTGTGTGTGTGTGTGTATGTATATATATATACACGCACACACAACTGGAAACCACAAAGTTTGTAAAACATTTACAACTGATGAATAGTTTACACTTTAGATTGGGGGGTGCAGAAAGCTTTGTAAATGATTTATAATGTTTATTGAGATAATAGTACAATGTTGACATTTCAATGATTTATAAGTGATTCATAATATATTAACTACTAACTATTAACCATTAAGGATCTGTTTGATTTTTTTCATGATGTTATTTTTTTTAAAGATTGCTTATGAAAGATGTTTAAATCATAGCATATTACTTAATCATTAGTGAATGTATATTCATGTCACTTGTAAATTATTTATAACTTAATCTACAGAACATAGATAAAAATATTAACATCATTTATTTCTATGAACACACAGTCATGTTTTGTAAATAATTAGTTAATCATAATCGAATTACTTGTAAATGACTTTTAAATTAATTTACAAAAAGTACACAAATTATTAGTATATCACTTATTAAGTGCTTATGAATGTTTTGTAAATGATTAGTTCATCATTAACTAATCACTTAAAAGTGACTTACAACTGAACTTTATTATAAAGTGTTACCAAAAAGTAAATTAACAGCAAATTTTCATTTTGGGGTGAACTATCCCGTTAACCCACACTAATCTAGCCTACTGCTGAAGTTGTTGATCAGCCATCATTGTTGTTGAGAGCCTGTGTGGGGCATAATAAGTGCATTACACATACTGCATTAGCTGTAACAGAGATGTGTAAGATATGTACAGGTATCTTACAGTTGTTTACTGAAGGCCCTGACTGAAACCCCACAGTACTCACTGTCTGACAGCAGGTTCACTCAGACTCTGATCGTCATCACTGAAGAGTCCAGGAACAAAACAAGCTGACACAGAGACAACAATATTTACTCAGCAGTTCCAGGTTCATTAGAAGGAAACAAGCTAGAGTAGAGGTGAAATGGAGATAAAAGACAGAATAATATATAACAATTATAATAACATATGTAATATACAAATTCTACTACTAATAATATAATCTTAAAATAACAGAATCTATATTTTTAGTTTTAGGTTGAGTGAGACTTACGTTTTGATATCAGGGACTTCTTACAATTGGTGAAATGTATTCTGAAAAAGGCATATTAATGTATTTCATGATCTTCTTCAGGTCACCTGTATTTCTAAGTCAGTAACGTTATCTCCCTTCAGAAATGTTGAATTCTTGGAGATTCACTTCTGTTCTGTAGAGTTTATTTCTGTCCTCCTGAAATCACAGAACAATTTGTATCAATATATGTTTATCATGAAATATCAAAACTCATGTGAACTTGATTTCAGCCGATTACACTGTCACTGTAAGTGACGTCATCGATTCAGTAAGTCAGCCTTTTCCAATAACATACTGACAAATCACCAGCAAAACATTCACAGAGCCATCAAAATATCTCATACACACACGAAGATTTGATTTAAAGCCCAGAGTTTCATCAACAAGAGCTAAATCTATAGAGTTAAGTTAGCCTACCTGAAAACTGCTAAGATGCTAACGGACTTTTTCGAAGACACTAAACCATTTCTGTAAAATAAATTTAATCTAAACATGTCAATAACAAGTAAGAAACGCGCCAGGAACATATGTATGTAATATTTGTGTGATTTTAGCGACTAAACTTACCTAAAACAGTGTAAACCCCACCGAGAGACGGAGATTACTGCTTGCCAGTAACGGTTTTTGTGTTGACGCCCCGTTTCCATGGCAACTCTGCTCCCCGCTCGCGGAACTCACCGCACACACAGCATTCACACAAACAAACATCTACGTTAGAGTTAAAACATTACATTTATAAAGTACAGTCTCATTCAATAATTAATTAAAAAATCATTTTGTAGTTCAGAAGCAACAGCAACAATAGCTCACCATATATAGACGGATTATTTCTGGAAGCCTGTAAAAGAGTGAAAAACACGGTGAAAAAGCAGTCAGGACTTCTCTTTAATAATCCGCTTTTATTTTCCCTCCGAGAAACTTCTGAAAATGCATTAAGGCGTTAACATTAAAAAATCTAGAAAAAAATCCATTAAAAAAATCGCTACCGTGACCGTTGGCTAAATAAGTTAACGGTAACATTATTTGAAAATGAGCCAGTCTCTTCAGCTGCCCATAGACTGAAAACACACCGCGTGCCTAACTTTTCAGTGTCACAGAATTAACCAAGTAGTATTTTTTGTCTAAATGAGCTGAAGTGAAATCGTAACGTTACCTGAAAGTCACAGATGTCGATGGGATTATCCTCTTCTCTCTCTCTCTCTGTGTGGCTAAAATAGATGAATAACTGGGCACGCGCACACAGATAAGAGCGGCATCGGCCCGCGGTCGTGAACCAACTCAGGGACGACGATTGATGAGCTGGAGAACAGAGCACTGACCGAATTATATCGGCATCCGCCTGGCCGATGTTTAATAGATGTTTTAGGTATAGAGGACGACGTTTCGATATTGGGCCGACATCGGCCAGACGTACATGTGCTGTCTGGGATAGCTATACATTAAAAGCCCCAAAATAAGGAATGCAACAACTACTATTAGATTTAATAATTCATTGAAATGTAATTTATTTGCCACTGTGGGGTGATTTTGTAACATTATTGAGAATTTAAGAGTTTAAATGTGCTTGGTTGTAATTAATGTCACAATGCTAAACGTCTTTATTATGCTCAGTTTTCCTTAAAATATACTGTATTCTGTGTAATTGTTTACTTTTGGTTTTGCTGTGAAATATGACACAAGTTTGTGAGATTTTCTAACACAGAATTAGCAAAAAGTAATGCGTTGATGCTGATGATGATGATGTTTGGATGAGCTGAACAAAAACAAATGTTCTAGAAAGCGCTCGAGTGATGAGAGAAAGTCCGATAGATACAAATGATTGTAAAATACTGAATTTTTGACTCACTCGCGACCACAAACACACACACACACACACACACTTGTGTATCCTCCTCATGCTAGCACAGACAGGTGTGTAGTTTGTAATAACGCCGTGTTTACACCACTTATGAATGTGACCCACCTTTGGCTGTCTGTCATGTTTTCTGATGATTTGTGATGCCTTCCTCTCGCCACATGACCGTTATTAACGGTCTCAGCGGTTAGAGTGCACACCTTAGCACTGATCTCAGAACAGCGCCCCCTGTCCCGCTCAGAGCGCGCGGCGGTGTTAGAAGCAGCTCGTCGTCCCCAGATCAGCGGTGAAGGAACACGGCTCTGCTGATGTAGTCTTTCCTCAGAGATGTGTTTCACTTCCTAGACAGCAAGCCGTTTCGGCCCAGAACCGGCCCACATCTGGCCCGCGTGAAATCCATGCGTGCCAGATCTGGGCCGACACTGCTTGCTGTCTGGGTTGTGAACGAGGAGAACCTCCTCTGTGTTTTAATAAAGAATCGGAATAAACTCTGCTTTTCAAACCAAATTAATGTCTCATTATTATATGATCTTGATAATCAGACAATTATCTATCTATCTATAATTTGATCTATCTGTCTATCTGCTTATCCACCCAACGAACTATCTATAATTTGATTATCTATCTATCTGCCCATTCATCCATCTATCCATAATTTGATCTATCTATCTGTAATTTGATCTATCTGTCTATCTATCTATCTGCTTATCCATCCATCTATAATTTGATTATCTATCTGTCTGCCCATCCATCCATCTATCTATAATTTTATCTATCGATCCATCTATTATTTGATCTATCTGTATATCTATCTATCTGCCCATCCATCCATCTTTCTATGAATTTATCTCTCTCTCTCTCTCTCTCTCTCTCTCTATCTATCTATCTATAATTTGATCTATTTATAATTTGATTATCTATCTATATCTGCCCATTCATTTATCTATAATTTGGTCTATCTGTCTGTCTGTCTGATATCCATCCGTCTATCTTTCTCTCTATCTGTCCATCCAGAAAAGAAAACTCCCTAATTTTTCCAAAGTTTTCCAATCAAGATCAAGATCCAATCAACTTTTTTTTCTTCTTCAGAGTGTGTGGTTTATGTTATGTTTATGTTCATCTTTAAATGACAGGGATACTGCCCCCAGTGCTGCTGTATTTGCCAGTTTTAAAGTTGAGATCAGATAAGGTCTGATGTGTTTTGCTGTGTTTGGTGGGCAGTTCGTCAGACACACAAACAGTTTGAGTGTCAACTTCCTGCCTCGGCTGCCTGTCGTTCGTCTGCTGAAGCTCTCGCACAAGGAAACCAGAGCAGCGGCAGAAGTGTCTGAAACAGGGCTGCGAAATGTGCTAGCTCCAAAGCCAAGAAAATGGCAGCCAACTCAAACCACCGCCCAAAAAGCCTTGACATCAGTCATGTCTCTGGTAAGTTCCTCTTTCGGAGCTCGACTATGTTAAGCTTTAATCTTAAAGTTAATCTTAGGCAGGTTAATGCTAGTTCCAGTTGTTGCCTTGCACTTGAAGAAGCCTTTGTGGGACTTTCCTTCAAACACCTAAAGGCTTTCTGATGATGATATGTACATAACAATAAACAATTAATGAAAAAAAATGATTGCAGTATCACTATACAAATGCTTTGGGTAAGCTGTGGTGAACCTTTAAACTTCTAAAGCAGCACCATTTGATGAGGGTTAACCCCTTACTTTCTCTCAGGTGCTTTCTCTGTGCTGTCCATGGGGCCCGAGTCCTCCAAACAGGGGCCCAAATGTGTCCACTTTCAGATCGGGCTCCATAAAGAAGATGTACGGATCCCTGAGGGACACCTCAGCTTCCAAGAGGCGAAGCATCTCGCAGCCGAAATCATTGAGAGAAAGGTACTGCTCAAGTTCAACAAACGTGTCACTTTCTGAGGCGTAGTGATGTCGAAACATTTTTTACAAAAGATCTACTCTGATATATTTGAGTGAATGGGGCAGTCAAGCTCAAAAAGCACTATAAAGGGAGTTTGTGCATTATTACAAAGTCTCTTTAAGACAAATCATGTCACTTGGCAGCATCTTTGAAACGCCTCTCAAGTATGCAAGTGCAACTCCTATCTCTTTAAATGGGGAAACATCCAATTCTTCAAAACTGTTAATTAAGCTTACGATTAAATTTCATATTTAAAATCACCAAAGAAATCTGACAACTAAAAAAAATGTGGTTTCTTTTGCTCCAAATAGCGTTATAAAAAGCATATTTTTATATTAGCGAGACCAGTGTGTTCTTAATTAATATAACAGATTAAAATAATATGAGACCGGAAGATACACCCATAGAATTTACAAATGGCGCCGCCCATTTTTACGTCATGAAATATATTATACATATATATATAAAAGGGAAAGCGCTCTCTCTCTCCACTCAACAACAACAAAAGCACCTTTTCGTTAGCAAGACCCACAGATTCATCAGAACAGCCTTATAGTGCGTAAAAAAACATTGTTCATTTCTCTGTTAGCTGAATTAGCAGAAACAGGTGTCTAAAATGAACATGCAGTCTTGATTTCTTTAGGATTTTTTCCTTTGTGTGTGTTTTTTGTTCTAAAACTTTTTTTAAAACAATTTGAAGAATTCTCACCTCTGTGTGTTTATGAAAGCAGGGGAAGTTAAAGAGAGTGTGTGTGTAAAGATGCTACCGAATTAGGTTCTACTCACACACACACACACACACACTCAGTATCGGCGCCCTCCTGCAACATCTCTCCCCCTCCGGATGCCTCTCTGTTTGTCCTCTGTGGTTCACAGCATGTGCATGTAACTTTCCAACCACAGACTCTTCCCCTAACACACACACTCACACACACACACACACCTTTTTCTCTGCTTGACCTTGTTATGGTGCCATTTCCACTGCAGAGGGACAGGATCATCACACACACACACACACACACACACACTGATCATTCATTTAATGTATGAATGATCAATGCATGAATGCTCACCGAACTCACCTATTATCATTCATGTACATTTTGAGACTTACCGCATACGTTGCCGTTCCAGCTGTTTTCTATGAGTCATATGCAATGATAAATGTTACTAGTACAAGCCATATTTTACATAACCCCGTTACACTGCATGATTAATTTATCTCAGAAATGTGGCTGTATGGAAATGGTTATTTGAAATATGTATTTAGAAATGTTGCACTTCCTTCTATTTTTGATTTTTCTAAAAGCATCTTATATCTAATCACACAATCAAGAGGAAATAAATAAAACATGGTTTATTTATCACTAGCGGCTCATTGAAAATGTAAGATCAAGGCATGTGCATTGCATTGTGAAATGCAGTTGTGTGGGATGTGCACTGGTTGTAAAATTGGCCTTAGGATGTAGAATACTTGTTAACTGTGAAACAGGTTTTCGCTACACCCTTTTTTTCTAGGGCTTCACCATCCGCCTTATTTTTAATGCAAGTGCACACGTCCATTAACTTGAATGTGTGCATCTTTTGGTATCAATTAATGCACAAAAACAGTCCGTTATGCTGCTTGATATTGCAAACTTGTATTTGTTATCATGTTATTTTAATATACCATCATAAACATAAACATACTGGTTTGTAGCACAAATAGTTTTACCATTTACCACTATTTGTTTTTCTTATTTTTTACCAATACCGACTAATGTACTGAAAGTCTCGCACACATTCAAAAAAAAAATTACTTACTTCTGTGTTGCAAAATAAGGTGGATAATATTGGGCTAATATGATCATATTTTCTTGACCTGGTAAGGACTCTAGCCGCTGCATTTTGGACTACCTGTAGATTGTTTATTGAAGAAGCAGGACAACCACCTAGAAGTGCATTACAATGGTAACATTTTTCGTAGCTTAGCAATGTTTCTAAGTTGTCTAAGTTGTCTAATATAACACCCAGATTTTTGTCTGCAGAGGAAGTAACAGTACATCTGTCTAGTAGCAAACTGTAGTTTTTATTGGTTCAATAAGTAATATCTCTGCCTTGATAGTGCAAGTGACAATTCCTGTGTCACTGCGCAGCATTTATAGAGCAAACACAATGTGATTTGAATAAAGAGAGAGTGTGCGATGATAAAATTATGTGAAATTATGTCTCACAGAAACTAGTTCAAATTACTTTATCAGTTATTAAATTAAAAAATATGAATTGTACCTCACCTAAATCATTACAATTATTTCACCTCAGCTAGACAGAGATTGAGACGGAGATCAGTCTTTTTAGAGACCGCCAATCAATCATCCCAATACGTTTATCAGCTGATTGTGTTTGGTAGCATATCAATCAGGGCACCCTTAATCATCAATGTATGAATCTCAATTTTTAGAAATTTGCCCTAATGACTGGGTTTGCAGTCCAGGGTCCCATATAGCCTAATAATATACAAATCAGGGCCGTTACCACCATAGACATTGAGGGGGACAAGTTCCCCCCCCAATTATTAAAAGTGATTTCCAGTGCGAAGCGTCAGTTTAACGTTGAAACAAGACAGCAATGTAACATATGGAAGTTGCAACTCATTTAATATTAGTCAGCTGTTTTTTTACATTTTAAATATGGCCATTTTGAGAGAGAGAGATGAAAGTTGTGTTTGTGAAATACCTTTTCTACAAACATTTTAAGCTGTGAGTTTAAAAACAGCGATTTTACCTCATCGTTGTTGAGTAATATAATATTTCGATCCAGTATCAAAACTATTTTATTATTAGAAAGGTTGCGTGGCAGCGTGCTGTAGACAACAAGAGTTGTGTGTGGCGCATTAATACAGTTTATATATATAGCCTAAACTGCTGTTCAAAATCATTTAAATATTTAATTATTTTTTTGTCTGTTATGCTCTTCAAAGCTGTATTTATTTGATCAAATATTCAGAAAAAAACACCCATTAAGGCTATTTTAAAATCTAATTTATTTCTGTGATGCAGCGCTGTATTTTCAGCATCATTACTCCAGCCATTTGGGTCACAAGATCCTTCAGAAATCATTCTAAATAATATGCTGATTTATATTGAAAATGTTGTGCTTAATTATTTTTTGGAACCTGTGATACTTATTTTTTATTATTTAATGAATAAAGGATAAAAAGAATAGCATTTATTCAAAATAGTAATCTTTTCTAACAATATACGTATTTACTATACCTTTTTATCCATTTAACACATTCTTGCTTTATAAAAGTATTAATTTATTTTTATTTTCTTTTGTTTTTAAAGAAGAAACAATTTACTGACCCCAGACTTTTGAATAGTAGTGTAGGCTGAATTGAAACTCAAAATTTCTATTTTGAATAAACACGGTTTCAAACACGGTAGTCTTCCTCACAAAAAAAAAACATTGTTTACATTGATAAATCATAAATCAGCATAGTAATAATTGGAGTAATAATGATGAAAATTCAGCTTTGTTTCACAAGAATATAAAATATTTTAAAGTATATTAAAATATGAAACTTTTTTTTTTTTTTTTTGATCAAATAAATTCAGCCTTGATGAAAGAAACAACTTTTAAAATCATAAAAAAATGCACTGATACCTCAGTTTGAATCTGGTTTTGTTTCTATTTGCTGCATGGACCCTTGATCAACCAGAGATATGGAAGTCTTACAGTATGTGTGTGTATCAACCAAATATATCAGTGGTATCTGTAATTGTATGCTGTATTCTATTCATATGGAGAAAATCTAAATAAAGTGAGACCTGTTCCAGACAGGGTTACAGCCTTGATACATATACTGTATAATGACTTGAGAATCATTTTAACTGACGATATATGACCAGTGTTTTCAGTCAGCTGTTAAGAATCGTACCAGTCGAGATTCATAAATCGCGAATCAGATTAATCGGTCAAACGGTTTTGAAAAAAAAAATGTTCGCGATTCAGTTAAGTTAGATTCATTCGGACAGTTCACGGACACATGAATAGTTTCCAGCGGTTTCTCACGTCGTAATAACTGGATACCTTATGAAACCGAGAACAAAACGACCGCCGGATGAGGTGATATCTACCTACGATCCGTCTGAGGAAACGAAACTCGTAAATGTCAGAGATGAAGCATCTTGCGCATGCGCAGTTTATGAACGACCTTTCTGCAGGTGAATGTGAAGCGTATCCAGTTTTTTATCTTGACAGTTTTCATCCTGAGTGTTTCCAAAAGCTCCAGTGATCTGAAAACGAGGTAAACACCTCACTCCTGGCCAGCACCACATCAAAGCGACACCCTGACCAGCTCGCGAGCGACCGGTGGAACGGAAATGCAACTCGATCACGTGTTTGTGTTCGTTACGTTTTCAGACCTTTCAAGTGGGTTTAACACCCTGAACCCTTACCGTTAATGTATCATATAGAAAAAAATATTTTTCCCTCTAGATGTGCTTTTAGTTTCACATTTTTTGTCTGTTTGACTAGAGTATTAGTTGAGAGGGAGTTTGCTTGCCGAGGTTCTGAGTGTTTAAGTCTCAAACAGGAAGTTGAATGTGTTTGAAGCCGATGTGGAAGAGGAAGGCCTAATTTACAAAAAAATAACTGGCAGAACCAAGTGAATATGATACTGAGCTGATGAAGTAATTACTGTGATTGTGAAATGTTGTGGTATTTAAAGTAAGTAGACGTTAAAACAGGAAAACAAAAAACGGTTATTTTAAAAATCCCATGTGCAGTTTTGGCGCTATCATTGAAGGATTGCCCCTAAAGTGCTCCGATTCACATCAATCAATCAATAATACATAATAATGGAAATGAAAAATGTATTAAAACAAAATTGCTTCCTTTTTGTTATTGAGAAGTTTTGCATAAAGACCAGAATATTGTCAAAATGATCCCCATTTTTATTTATTTAGGTAGGCCTGGCCTAAGCAATTTTAGAGCCCAATGATTTCTGCAATGTGACAGAAAACGCAGACAGAAACGCAGAATCTAGTCATAAAAACTAAATTTAATGTATAAAGTGGAATTTGCCAAATTTTGGATGGATCTAAAAAATAAAAGTATGTCAGTACATTTAAAACATGATATAGACTAGTGTATGTGAATATTTAGCCACCAAAATACCATTCAATTATGAATCCTGCATGTTCTGCTTGTCTTTGTGTGAATGAATGGCGCAGACTGGAATATACAGAAAACAGATTTCCCTGACATTTGTTTAGTAGAAAAATGTAAATACACAACACAGTATTTCTGGAAAGAAAAAATAAGAAACAAAATAATAAAACTTTTTTTTTCTAAACATCAATTAATAAGAGATGCTTTTTATTATTAATATGCAATAAAACCACTTAAAATGGAATACAGAAAATTAATGGAAAACAGGAATTTGTTTCAAAATAAAACTGAATTTAAGAAAAACAAAAAAATTTTATAGGGCCTTAAAAATTTTAGTTTGTTAAACTTGCTGTTTAATATAGTAAGTTGTATTAAATTTAATTAATTAGACAGGTCTTTTGATTAATAAAATTGTATTTAACCTTTCAAATAGAGTCTAGAAAAATGTAAACACACAAAAAATGGAATTTGGAAAATTTTTAATATTTCATATTAAAGCACTCTGTGATTTGTAGTCTCAATATAATTAGCTAAAAATATTGCTGATCAATTAGTGCATACAGTTCGCACTGTTCATGTGCAGAGTTGAGAGACCTGGAGTATCAGGTGTTATCGAGTTATTGAGGAGAGTCTCAGTTTGACTCACATCCGTTAGATTTGAAAAGCCAATGATTGACATTAAGAGCCATCAGTTACGCAGTGGTTCATCGTGATCTGACGCACACTCAGCCTCGTCTGAAGATGCTGATCATGATAAGATCTGCGGCTTCAGACTCTTACAGACTGAACGTACACTGGATATAAAATGTCTACACACCCCTGTTAAATTGGCAGGTTTCTGTGATGTAAAATACAATCAAACCAAGATAAATCATCTTTAAAGTGAACTATAACCTGTACAACTCAATAAAAAATTATTCTTTTGGGAATGGAGAAAGTAAAAATAAACAACTTAAATAATGTGGTGCATAAGTGTGCATACCCTTAAACTAAAACTTTGCAGAAGCACCTTTTGATTTTATTACACCACTCAGTCCATTTGGTTATCTTGACTTAGCAATATTGCCCACTCTTCTTTGCAGAAAAGTTGCAGTTCCAGCTGAAGAAAAAACGCTCCAAAGCACGATGCTGCCACCACCATGCTTCACTGTGGCTATGGTGTTCCTTCGGTGATGTGCAGTGTTGTTTTTGGCCAAACATGCGTTTTCGAATGATTATAGAACTATAGAATTAGAATTATTTTAGAATTAGACCAAAAAGTACCAAATAGGCCTCTTGGCAGCCTCCCTGAACAGTGTTCTTCTCATCTTTTTATCAAATTTGGATGGACATCCAGTGCTTAGTACTATCACTGTTGAGCCATATTTTATCCACTTGATGATGACTGTCTTAACTTTGTTTCATGGTATACCTAATACCTTTGAAATTCTTTTGTACCCATCTCCTGACTGATACATTGTAACAGTTAGATCCCTCTGGTGTTTGGAAGCTCTGGCTCATGGCTTTTGCTGTAAGATGTTACTGAGAAAATGTGAGGAAAAGCTTAGTAGAACAGCTATACTTTACTTTGGTTTAATCAGAGGCACTTTAAATGATGGCAGCTGTATACTGACTCCTATTTAACATGAGTTTGAATGTGATTGCTTCATTCTGAACACAGCCACATCCTTCGTTCTAAGAGGGTGTGCACACTTATGCAATCACATTATTTTAGTTTTTTATTCTTACTCCTCCTTTCCTAAAATAGTTTTAACATCACAGAAACCTGCCAATTTAACAGGGGTGTGTAGACTTTTTATATCCACTGTACATGCTTCTTAAAGTGGTGTTAATGTCCAGCGTGTGTGTGTGTGTGAGTGTGCGGTTGTGATTATATTAGATCTAAAGAAATGCACTGTAGAAGAGAACAGACATTATAAAGTGTTTCTGTAATCAATGGTCTCCAAACTCCTGCACCATCTCACATCGAGACACAATCGAACACTGAAAAACTACTCAAATGCACAGTATCTCGACGTGAGATGGTTCAGGAGTTTGCAGTATTCTTAAAGGCCAAATTTTTTTTTTTTTTTTTTTAACAAATATAGTACAACCTCTTAAAACCAACTTGATTTAAAGGTTAATAAATGCATTAAAATGCTTTAATGCTTTGTTCATCTTCGGAACACAATTTAAGATATTTTGGATGAAAACTGGGAGGCTTGTGACTGGTGGTCGACCGATATATCGGCCGATATTTGGCATTTTATTGACATCGGCCGCTAAGTTTTTCTGTTTGGCCGATGTCTTTGAGGTGGTACTTTTGTTTTGATGGCACTAAAAACGTGCTCATATTCTCCCTCTTGTTTACTGTCATTGTTAAAGGTGCAATCGGAGATCTTGGAAAATGCTAGCATTAGCCTAATAGCACTGAAAGCGACCGTCCCACTCTCCCTGCAATCGCCGTCCAAAGCCAAACCCCTGAACACATTTATGCTCACAGACAAGAATACCAGAGACAACATTAATACAATAGGCTACATCAGCGGTTCCCAATTCCAGCCCATGTTCTGAAGTGAAGTAAACCCCGGCTCAGGGAGTAGAGAGCAATGAACACTGTGTAGGGATCAAATCGATTGGAACACAGTTCATTATGATGTTTAACAGTATTTTTATTGTTGTTTTTTATTTGTTTATTTTGTTAATATGCATTACACTGTTTATACATATATTACAATATTTATATCTAATTATTATAATATATATTATATCTTAATGACGATGTTTGTTGTTACTTTTCTTGCATTATAATATTTTAAATATTGTTTAAGTTTTGTTGTGCTATTTCGTCAGTTTTATAAAAATTACTGTGTGTGTGTGTGTGTGTGTGTGTGTGTGTGTGTTAAGGCTCCAGAGTGCAGTGTCGTGGGTCTCGGTGAAAAGCTGCTGTTATTCAGACATGAGCCGAACACAGAGCAGATCTTACAGAGACTCACTGAAAAACACAACATACGCAACGGAGATCTGGTGGAGGTGGTGCTGGCTGGTCAGTAAACACACACACACACACACACACACACTATTCTCACTGCAGGTGATGCTGACAGCTGTCAATCACGTTGATCACTCAGGAACAGCTTCACTGACGGAGATGAAGTACCGTCCTCATTCTCTGGTCGTCCATTCGTATCGCTCTCCTACGTTTTGTCACTACTGCGGTGAGATGTTGTGGGGACTCGTCCGACAGGGTCTAAAATGTGAAGGTACGACTGCGCAAAACACTTAAAAGTCATGTACAAAATATTTACAATGTGTTGTTGGTAAATTGCCTTTATTTGTTTAGCACTTGTTATTTATATTTATAAATTCACTTTTTTTTTATAAATGTATTAGGCCTATTTATTTACGTTACTTAGTTACTATGACATGATGCTTGATTTTACTTATTACTTGTTATTACTTGTTAAATTATGTCGTTTAGAACATTATATTTATTGTGTTATGAAGAGATTTGTTTATTATACAATATTTATCTTGTGTACAATATTAATATAAAATCTATTTTGTATTTATTGTTTATCATGTAAATTAATAAATATTTTTATAATATTTATAATATCAGGTTATTCTGTTTTTTGGCTTAGTTTAAGTCAACATATATTTATTATTTAATATGTATTTTGTAAATTATTTGTTTAAAAATATGTAAAGTTATTAGATGTTTTGCTTAGCTTCTGTAAAAAGTTTTTAATGTTCATTTTTATTTGTTGCTTAATTGCTTATTTGTTTATTACACAATATATTTATTTATCAAGTCTTATACTGGATATTTGCATTTTATTTTATTGCCTAATTGCTTATTTGTTTATTTAATATTTATTATTATGTTTATGTATTATTTATAATGATATTATTTATCAATATTGAACACGTATTTTATTATTGCTAAGTTTCTATGACATGTTTCACTATGTTGTTATCTTAAAAGTTTTGACAAATCTAAAAAAGGGAAGTGTTTGAGAGTTTTTCTTGGTCTTTCTCTCTGCAGGCTGTGGTCTGGATTTCCACAAGCGCTGTGCGTATAAGTTGCCCAACGACTGCTCTCGTGTGTATCGCCGCTGCGGCCCGAGTCTGTCTCTGTTCCCCCCCGGTCGGCCCCGGACCCCGACGCTCTCCAGTCACACCGGCGGGAGCCTGGAGGAGGTGACCATCCTAACCAAACACTGTACAATACCCAAGATGTGTCGCTCTAATAGGTTTGAATGGGGACAACACTCAGTATGGCAGCTCTATCGAACAAAGCCCCGCCTTCTGAGCAAAAAGAGCCAATCCCTGATGGGTGAAATCAGTGCGTCACAAACAGTCATGCTGCATCCCAGTTCACCTACTTATACTATGCCCTTAAAGTATGTACTTTTTTTTGTGAAGAAAAAGTACATGCTTTTGAGTATGTAGCAGAATAGTAGGCAAGCTTTGGGACACGTCATAACTGTGTCTTTAACAGACGCTCTGTGGCTTTGTTATCTACAGCCACTGTTTAAACACAACTGTCAATCATCTTATCACAGTAAACGAAAATCCACATTTCATTTAAGTATTGGAGAGAAATGAAGAGTCAGGTTGCCAGTGTTGCTGCAGATGCAATATAACGTGCATAATATTAAATAAATATTATTTTAATCAGGTGAGAAACACTATTTATCACGTAAACCCCTTTCTCTGGCTGTCCGTCAGTCTCGCATGTCCGCCATGTTTGTAGTTCTTAAACACTTTATATGCGTGTTTGTAGTTCTAATTGAATCTTTGTCCACCATGCAGTGTGTTGTGGGCAATTTTAGCTGTTTTTATGATACAGTTGTTGTCAGATTTCATTGGTGTTTTCACATATTAAATTTTGAACCGTTTCGAGAATTTTATGTTTTCCTCTTTCTAACAGATAGGAGCTGTGCATGCATAACCAAGAGGAGTTTCACAGATGGCAGCTGATTTCTGTGAGGTGTTTAAAATGATCTCTGAAATGGTTTGTTTCCTCCTCAGATCAGCATGTCGAAGCCGTCATGCACACGCTCGCGTCCTCCGTCCTGGGTCAACGTGCCGGTGTCTGTGGGGCTGTCGGAGGGGAAGGAGGCCCGACCGAGAGTCCCTCACACCTTCCACATTCACTCCTACACCAAACCCACCGTCTGCATGCACTGCTTCCGGCTGCTCAAGGGCCTCTTCAGACAGGGCATGCAATGCTCCGGTGAGAACAACATCTCTTTCAAAACATTTTCAGTGTCCAAGTTAATACTGAGAACTAATAAAGGGATAGTTCACCCAAAAATGAAAAATCTGTCATTAGTTGCTCACCCTCGTGTCATTCCAAAGCAGTATGACTTTTGTTAATCTTCAGAACACAAATTAAGATATTTTTGATGAAATCCGAGAGCTCTCTGACCCTCCATAGAAAAAACTGGGATGGATTCCAGAAAGCAGGGTTAACTTACCATCTTACCACATATCGCCATTTAATTGATGGTTGTGCAATCATTTGCCATTTTTTTTTGTTTATCCTTTTAATCACTGAGAATAAGAACTATATTGTTTGTTTGATGCTAATTATATAAGAAGAAATATCATATATGTTTTATTTTTTTATTATAGAAATATAGTAAAGAAAATACAGATCCATGACAATAAAATCTAAGTATATTAGATTAGATTGAACATTAACTTGTTATAATAATGTTTTATAATTAATGTAAAGATAATTATTATATATATATATTTGCCAATATTTGAAAAATGCCAAATATCGGCCGATATATCGGCATTGGCGATATATCGGTCGACCACTAGTCACAAGCCTCCCAGTTTTCATCCAAAATATCTCAAAAGGTTTATCTGTATTTCTGGAATACCCCCCCGACATGTTCACAGGTCCAGAAACGTAGCAAGGAAGTCATTATATTTATTTTGCAAAGGGTATTCTCGTAGCTTTGTAAAATTACAATTGAACCACTGACTATTTTAGCGATGCCCTTGCTATGTTTCTGGGTCTGGGAATATTTAGGTTGTGTTGCTGTCTATGTCGAGTCAGAGAGCTCTCAGATTTCATCAAAAATATCTTAATTTGTTTTCCGAAGATGAATGTAGGTTTTATGGGTTTGGAGCGACACGAGGGTGAGAAATAAATTAAATGAGTTTTCAGTTTTGTGTGAACTATTCCTTTAAAGGTGCAGTACGCGACTTCTGAGAAACACTGTTGATATTTGAAATTACCAAAACAGACACGCGCCTATCTTGAGAGCTCCGCCCCCAGACTCATGAACATTCTGTTCAACAGGCCCCTCCCCCATCACGAGTGGACACGCCCCTTACTGGCATTTGGCTGGAAGTGTATTTTGTTGCACTTTCAACAGCGTTTCTCAGAAACTGCAAACTTCTGCTTTAAGTCGTCTGAGCTGTGAAAGAGCAATAACTTCTTGCTTTCTCTCTGTTTCTCTGCAGACTGTAAGTACAACTGTCATCGCAGGTGCATGACTCTTGTTCCTCCCGAGTGTAATGGTGAGAAAGCAAACGGAGAAGGTCAGTTTGATTGTGTATGCATGGGACAAAAATCAATAGTCATTTAGCAGACACTTTTATCCAAAGCGATTTACAAACGAGGAAGCAATCAAAATCAACAAAAGAGCAATGAAATTGTGCTGTATTTTCAGAGCCTGAGGAGAACACAAAAGTGGTCACATTAAATGATCTCTATGAGGAGCTGCGATATAAAGACCCTCCGACCATAGATATAACACCGCTGCAGCCATCCGTCGCGTAAGGATCCACATCACACCTGCTCCTGATCAATGCAGCGCTGCAGACTGAGCTCATGTGTGTGTGTGTGTGTGTGTGTGTGTGTGTCAGGCCGTGTTTCAGCAGTAATATTCCTCTGATGCGAGTGGTGCAATCAGTCAAACACCGCAAGAGAAGAAACAGTGGAGTGCTGAAGAAAGGCTGGTTGATCCATCACACCAACACTGACACACATGTGAGTGACTCTTATTCAAATGGAGAATTAATATTGTGTATTTTTATTTGCAGATTATTTCTATTTTATTATTTTTATTTATATAGACTACAGGTGAAATGTTTGGGGTTTGGCAAAAAAAAACATTTGTAGTGTTTCAAAAGTTTTGATTTGTTTTTATTTTGACGTTTTTTATTTTATTTAAATATTTACGTTTTTTGACATTCTTGTTTTTATTTATTATTATTTTAATTTGTCTTTATATGTACTTAATTTGTTAAAATTTTTCTTTTGACTGTTTTTTATTTAAGTTTTTTGTCATCCTTATATTATTATTGTCATATTATTATTATTATTTGTATTATTTTAATATGTCTATATATTAGTGATACAAATGATTAATTGCATTCAAAATAAAAGTTTTTGTTTACATAATGTATGTATGTGTTCAGTGTATATTTATTATATATATATATATATATATATATATATACAGTATATATTTTGAAAGTATTTAAATGTATATATTTATATTCATATAACTTATAATATACATAAATATATTTAATATAAACATTACATATTTTCTTAACTATATACATGCATGTGTTTGTATTTAATGTAAAAATAATTGTAATTATTAATTAGTATAAATTTTTAATAATCCTACTCACAGAGGCTTTATTCATTTGGTCTAAAGTATAGTCAAATATTCTGATATATTATTATAATTTAAATTAACCTTTTTACTGTATGAATATATTGTAAAAAGTAATTTATTCCTGCGATGTAAAGCTGAATTTTCAGCATCATTGATCCTTCTGATCTAGAAGATCTTTCTGTTTAATTTTTTGTTTTTCAAGATTGTTTGAATTTAAAATTCAGAAGTAAATCATCTGTTAGAAATAGAAATATTTTGTATCATTAAAATAAACAAATTTGTATCCTTCGTATATTTTATATACATTTCTATAATGTTTTTTGTCTTTGCAGAGAAAACGTCACTACTGGGTATTAGACGGGAAAAGCATCACCCTGTACCCGAATGAAATCAGCACTAAATACTACAAGGTTTGCAAGTCTTTAGAATGCATTTATCACTTCACAACGCAAAATACAGCAAGGTTAGACACATTAGTCTTAGGGCTTTCCTGAAGTTATTGATCTAGTTGCATGTGCTTGGTTTCAGGAGATCTCTCTGTCAGAGGTGCTGCAGGTTCGAGGTCCGGCTCAGCTCACTGTTCCTGTGTTAGCAGGTAACAGCACACACTCGTTCGAGCTGGGGACCGTGTCTCTGGTGTACTGTGTGTTTGCGGATCAGGACGGTCCATCATGGGAGTCAGCTCTCGATCAGGCTCTCAGACCGGTGCAGGGCACTGTGTGCCACACGACTAACAACACCGGTTAGTAAAAGATCAAATACACTCTAAGTTCATCCAAAAATTAACATTTAGTCACCCTCGGGTCATCAGAGATGTAGATGAGTCTGATTCTTCATCAGAACAGATTTGGAGAAATGTAGCAGTACTCTGAAGTGAATGGGTGCCGTCAGACTGAGAGTCCAAACAGCTGATAAAAACATCACAATAATCCACAGCACTCCAGTCCATCAGTTAATGACTTGAGAAGCCGAAAACTACATGTTTGTATTAAAAAAATCCATCATTAAGATCGTTTTTATGGATTATGGACTCATATTTTGAACGGTTTAACGTTAAAACGTTGTTATGATTGATTTGTTTCTTATACAAACATGTAGTTTTTGTTTTCACAAGATGTTAAATGATGGACTGGAGTGGTGTGGGTTATTGTGATGTATTTATCAGCTGTTTGGACTCTCATTCTGACGGCACCCATTCACTGCAGAGCACCCATTGATGAAACACTGATGTAATGCTACATTTCTCCAAAAGAAACAAACTTCCACATCTTCTCTGATCCTCAAATTAAATGCCACCTCGTCTCTTGCCAGGTGACGGAGAGAACGGTGACCAGACCCAGGTGGGACTCCATTATTGATCATTAAAATGAAACCACTGTGTCTCAAAGAGAGAACGAAGCGTCTGATGTTGTGTGTGTGTTGGTGTGTGTGTCGCAGGACATCAGTGAGCTCTACCAGATCTTCTCTGACGAGGTGTTGGGTTCGGGTCAGTTCGGGGTGGTTTACGGAGGCACTCACAGACACACGGGACGTCCGGTCGCGGTCAAAGTCATCGATAAAACAAGATTTCCCACTAAACACGAGGAACAGACCAGAAACGAGGTCTCGATATTGCAGGTATGAGTTCAAGATGCCACCCCCCACCCCAGAAATCAAACACTTGTGGTTATTATATCTGTCCTCCTCGTGTGTGTGTTTCAGAGACTGTCTCATCCAGGAGTCATTCATCTTGAAGGGATGTTTAAGACCATGGAAAACACTTTCGTTGTGATGGAGAAGCTCCACAGCGACATGCTAGAGATGATTTTATCACACGAGAACGGACGTCTGTCTGAACGCACCACTCGCTTTCTAGTCACTCAGGTAAAGAAGCTCGTTCGCTCTTAAAACACTGAATAATGCTAGTCCCATTTTTGGGAGGAGCCTACCTAAAAATCATAGCTAATGTTCCAAGAAAGTGGCTTTTTTCCAGAACAGTATCTCATGGTTGTTTTACATTTAATTTTTTAATAAGTCTGTTACGCTCATGTTATGCTTAAAGTAAAAATACAGTAATATTATAACAAATCTGAGTAATAAAGTCTGAGTCTGTTGCTGATCTGTGGTTGGTGTTGCAGGTTTTGGAGGCTCTGCGGTATCTGCACATGAGGGACGTTGCACACTGTGACCTGAAACCAGAAAATGTGCTGCTGGCTTCCCCTGAACCATTTCCTCAGGTCTGACACACTCTTATATGGCTCTTTACTCAAGATTGTCAATGTTTTTACGGGTTAATAAAGGGTTAGTTCACTCAAGAATGACAATTCTGTCATTAATTACTCACCCTTGTGTCATTCCAAAGACCTCTGTTCATCTTCAAAACACAAATGAAGATATTTTCGATGAAATCCGAGAGCTTTCTGACCCTCATTAGACAGAAACACTACTGTAATGTTCCCAGAACATCAATAAACTTGCTGTGTTTCTGGATCTGGCAATATTACAGTAGTGTTTCTGTCTAATGAGGGTCAGAAAGCTCTCGGATTTCATCGAAAATATCTTAATTTGTGTTTTGAAGATGAACAGAGGTCTTTGGAATGACATGAGGGTGAGTAATTAATGAGTTTTCAATCCATTCGAGATATTTTAACTGTTGAGCACGATACTATAATCATGTTTTGATTTCCAGCCATGGAATGCAAAAACCGAATGCAATGATAAATGAATGCATCGAATGCAATGTCTCTGTTTCAGGTCAAACTGTGTGACTTTGGTTTCGCTCGCATCATCGGCCAGAAGTCGTTTCGGCACACTCTCGTCGGGACGCCGGCGTATCTGGCTCCGGAGGTCATCTGTAGCAAGCGTTACAATCGCTCTCTGGACATGTGGGCTGTTGGGGTGATTTTATACGTCAGTCTGAGTGGGACGTTCCCTTTCAACGAGGACGAGGACATTAATCAACAGATCACCAACGCTTCGTTCATGTATCCACGCCAGCAGTGGTCCCTCATCTCCCTGGAGGGTAAGAGACCATGTATAAACACACATATACACACATACATAAATGCATCTATACATAGTAGCCTTTTGTCATTTTAGACTAAATTCATTTTGCAATTTTTAACGTTTTGAGTTTTACTTATTTTTACTGAGCTTAATTAGAAAAGGGCTTAAATGGCTTAAAAAAGAAAAAATGCAATCCATAAATCACCTGCAACGATGTAGTCTTCAATGATGTCTAAACAGCTAAATGCAAAACTTTAATACTGTATTAATTCAAAATAATATTAAATATATATATATATATATATATATATATATATATATATATATATATATATATATATAAGTGATACATAATAGGTGAATATTGTATAGTACCATGAATTCCCCTTAAAATATTAAATATTGAAGAGTAAATATTATTGAAATAAAATATAGTATATAAATGACTCTTAATAAATTACTCCTACTTTTTTTTTTAATAGAACCCTAGAAAATAGAAAGTTAATTGCAACTTGGCAAAAAAAAAAATTCCCGAATTGCAAGATGCAGAAGAGAGTTTGAGAAGTATTAGAGAGAA
Organism: Carassius auratus; assembly: GCF_003368295.1. Classification (NCBI taxonomy): domain Eukaryota; kingdom Metazoa; phylum Chordata; class Actinopteri; order Cypriniformes; family Cyprinidae; genus Carassius; species Carassius auratus. Next base: position 16,135 of record NW_020526439.1, on the reverse strand, counting down.
CTTTGTGTGAAAAAAAAGTAAAAAAAAAAAGTATGAGACTAAAATCTGTAGTTAAAAAAAAAAAATGTATTCCATTCCCAGAAATGGGCAAAGCCTCCATAGTTCTATGTCCGATGGTTTCCTAAGCTTCTTCCTGCTAACTCGTTTGTCTGTCTCTCAGCGGTGAACCTGATCAATAACCTGCTGCAGGTGGTGGTGAGACGCAGGTTCAGTGTTGGCAAAGCCATGGGTCATCCTTGGTTTCAGGTCTGTTGACTTACTCCAGAAATAAAACACATTGTACTGGCATTCAAATGCACTGACTGGATGTGCAGAGTGATTTATGTTTCTCCCGCTGCAGAACTTCCAGATGTGGTGTGACCTGCGTGAGTTTGAGCAGCGGATGGGATATCGTTATCTCACGCATGAGGCGGATGACGAGCGCTGGAGATCCTACGCTCTGGAGAAAGGCCTCAGTTTCCCACAACATTTAGCAGCAGCAGCAAACGAAGAGCAGAAGCAACAGCCATCAGCCACTTATATATAACTGTGAATATTGTATTATATCAGCAACTTTGTGAATCTGCTGTGTTGTAAATCTAATTATTTTGGTGTGCTTTAATAATATGTGACATATTTTTCAATAAAATAAGAAAAAGGCTAATCTTGGGTTTATTTTCTCAGAAACTGTAAGTGACGTCAAATTAATAGAATTAATAATTCTATTCTATTCTATTCTATTCTATTCTATTCTATTATATTAATAATTATAGAAAAAAATAGCCTGAATGTACTGTAAGTCGATTTGGATAAAAGCGTCTGCTAAATGCATATATTAAATGCACAAATTTAAATTTTACATTTAATGATATTATATTATATTATATTACATTATATTATATTATATTATATTATATTATATTATATTATATTATATTATATTATATTATAAAATTTCTGGCTAACCATTTTAACTACAAGACTTCTTTTCAGCTGAAGTTGTTACTGTCAGTTCTAGATTTTATATTTGTTGTTATTACATTTTATTATATTTAATGTTTAAATCAAACATAATCCAGTTATATCCAATTAACCCATTATCCGGGACTTTTATTTTACTAATGTCATTTCCTGGGACTTTTATTTTATAAGAAAATTCTGAGCACGGAGCTTCCGCTTGTAAGTATCAACCTGCGATTATTTGTAAACAGAACAGCAAAGGTGTGGATATGACTTTATAATGATTTTTTTGTTGTTGTTTTTGTTTTTAAGTAACTATAATGAATGCTAAATAACAATTTAAATAATGAGCTTTAATTGCGTTATATATATATTTGAGAAGGATATCAGTAGGGTAACTTGCAGCGTCATTCAGAAAATCAAAATGACCAGCAAAATCAACAAAACGTGTTAACATTGATGATTTGCACAGTTATAATTTTTACATGCAGTTTTAGTCTTGCACTTACTATATATTAATTAATTTATAGAAATCCATTCATAAACTTATAGAAAGTGTCAAACATATTCAGGAATATTACTGGACATCATTATAGTTTTTAATGTCTGCATTTAGGAAGCTGGCATGAAATGATTATTATGCATGCAGCTTATGAGCAAATTAAACTTCGAAAATTAGAGTGGGTAGTTTTTTGGGTACTTTTCAGTGTTATTATATATTGTTATTATATAGTATATATTATAACAATTCCATTCAATATACATATATATTTAATTATTAGAGACTACATTCAATATTAGCAAAGAGGCATTTGTTACGCTGTAGATTTAATTGAACTGACAAAGGATGATTAAAATGGTACTGTGTCTAATAAACACTTAAATGTCTACTCTCTTCAGCTCTTAAAGCTGTCCATGTCACTGGAGTGATTGCGCAGCTGCAGTTTGTGAGCAGATGTCACGTGACAGCTGTGTTAAAGCAGTAAAGACCCGCTGAGTCAAGCACTTTTCTGAGCTCTTAACCACCTCCTGCTTGTTCATTCTGGGTGTTGATTCTAAAAATAGTGTCTGTTTTGCTTAAGCGTGTCAATATATCACACAAAAAAGGCACACTGCATTAGTTTTTCTGTAGCAGAGATCAGAGCAGAGAAATGCTAGTGGTGCTCTTTACACGCATGTGGAGTTTTTGCTAAATGAGATAAAAAAGGTTACTTATCTCACAATTCTGACTTTTTTTTTCTTTGAAATCTGTGATTAAAATTATAAAGTCAAAATGGCAAGATGTTGACTTGAAACTGTAGGAAAATATCAGAACTGTGAGCTGGCTTGACTTTATAACTCGCAGTCGGGGGATTAGTTCTGGGAAGTCAGATTTGGGTGATGAAAAGTCACAACTACCTATTTTATTTTTTTAGGCCGTGGCAGAAAAGGGCATTCATATATTGTAGTTGTGTAGAATTATAACTAAACTATACAAAAACATAAAAAATTATTTTTTAATGATTTTTTAAATCTAAAAATAAATTGACTTAATTTATTAAAGGCACATGTACATTTCTCATTTTCATTTAGTTTGACTTTAAGTACTAAAATAACTATTACTATGATAAAATGAATAAAAACTTAATGTGTATTAAAAAATTATAATAAAACAGGCAAAAACACCCCAATTTTTTTTAGATGAATTAAAAACAGAATATATATATATATCTGAGTTACATGCTGCTTTAATTCTTCACCAAAGAATAGTATTATCAATATTTTTTATGGAATGTTATGATGTCATGTGTCACATGACCAGGTGTGGGATGTGATTGGTCGGTCTACAGTGGTGGTTTCTGGGGAGGATGATTTGGGGCAGGGGAAACACCCCCTTCTTGTTGAGTGTTTGTGTGTGTAAAGCTGTTTGAAATCACTCAGTCCGTCCAGAGCGGTCTCCCTGCTGTTTGATGTCCTTCAGTGGACCGTGTGATGGTTTGCTTAACACCCGCTGTCTCAGGCTGGTCTGTGGAGTCATCGCCCGCTCCGCCGGCTTGCTTCAAAACCCCAAACTGATCTGTGGCTGTGATGGTGTGACTGTGGGAGGAGAGAGATCGGCCCGTCGCTGGGACACTGCTGATCTGTGATGGGGTGAGGAGGAGACCTTCCCACACATCAGGGACCGCAGATGGACATGAATAAATGATAAGAGACCCAGAACGTGCCTGTCATCAATGTACGTTCAGATTGAACTGAATGAGATTCTGAGGCATGTTTTGATGCATCCACAGAAATCAAACCATGTGTAAATATGTAAATGCAATTATCACAGTGATTCTCTCATACTTTAGTCTGATTTTACATACTGCTGCTTTTTGTTCAAAATTGTCTTTTTTAAATAGATAATATAAACTAATATATTAATAAAAATACAATATTATAAATTATTCACAAAGCGCATGCTATTACAAAATAAAAATAATAATAATATTCTGAATATCTCATTCTTATAAACAAGACCTTCAGCAGTAACCTAAAGTGTCATTTTTGTATCAGTTGTAATGAATAAAATAAAGTTAGCACTTGTTTAATTGTGTTCCCACTAACAAAAAGTTTTTTTTGGACATCAAATAATGTCGTACTGTATTGTATTTATATGGTGTAACATGTAAATCATATGATAGATCCCACTAAAAAGCATCAGTTTTGACAAAAAAAAAAAAAAAAATTCACATTTGTCAGCTATGTATGATTTTCTTTATTCTATTGAACTAAAAAGAAGATGTTTTGAAGAATGTTGGTAATCAGCCAGTTGACCGTATTTGACTTCCACAGCAGGAAATAATACAGCGGAAGACGATGGCTACTTTCACCCGTTCGGTTAACAACATTCTTCAAACTATACTCATCCTCATGTCTGGAACAACATGACAACATCTTTGATTTGGGGTAATTTGGGTTAATTCTATGAACTGTACTGCACCATAGTATAACAACAGTGGTTTTATGAATATTATGTTATGAACAGTGGTCCTGAATATTTACAATGTCTGGCTCCGCCCCGAAAATTAACCATGGTTTTACTACAAATAAAACCAAAAAACCACAATGGTAACCACAAATTAACCTTGGTTTTGCTAAATTAACCATAGTTTAACCATGGTATTTGTAGTAAATCTGCGGTTATACAAATGGTAGTCAACACGCCAAAAAACCATGGGTTACTACAGTTTTACTATAATAAAACCATGGTTATTTTTCGTAAGCCGCCACAAAAATATTTTGTGCATTTACTACTGTAAATATATAAACACTTAATTTTTGTTTATTAATTTGCATTACCAAGAACTTCATTTGGACAACTTTAAAGTTTTTTTTTTTCAATATTTAGCTTTTTTGCACCCTTGTATAGTTGTATTCCAGATTTTTAAACAGTTGTATCTGAGCCAAATATTGCCTCATCCTAACAAACCACACATCAATGTAAATTTTATTTATTTAACTTTCAGATGATGCATAAATCTCAATTTCAAGAATTTGACCCTTATGACTGGTTTTGTGGTCTAGCGTCACATATTTATATCTGACTTTCTAAAAATTAGAATTGGTTGTGCATATATAGCAAATAAAACAATGAAAACAACTGAAGATCTGTGGCGCATTTAAAGCATTTCTGCAAGGTCTCTCTATGCTTTCAGTTAAGTTTTGTTAGATTCCTGTTTAAAACGAAAAAACTAGATGATGCATGGTGTGTAAGCAATGCAGATGCACACACAGTCCGCGGTCTCAGTGTGTGTGTGTGTGCATCAGCATGCGTTCAGTGCCCACTGCTGAAGAATGAGAGCGATTCTAAAGAACGGAAGTGAACCGACCATTTTGAAACCCCGCTCCGCTTAGGTAAGATGGAAGATTATTTCCCTCTCTATATATGTTTATGTTTTAAGTAATACCTTAATTTATCTTATAGGATCAGTAGTTAACGACGGCCGATGAAAAGCGAGACTATAGACGAGCACGCGGTGTGATTTATAGAGAAACGCGAAGGGTTTGGGGCGCGAGCGCGGGGACACCCAAAAAAATCCCAACAAAATGAGTCATCTAGAGATTTCGGCTGGAGGGGATGAATAGCAAATACGCACATGTATATGATGGATATATATAAACCTAGATAGCAGACACTGATGGTGTCGATGACGGAAGCGTCCGGAGTGTTTTATGTAAACATCTGGTGTCAGAAGTGTAACATTTGAGTGAATCACTCGACACGCGCTAGTCTCGTTGTCGAAGCCAAAGCGCGAGCTGCGAGTCAGCGTTTCTCACACATTTCGTCCGAGCGGGTGTTTAAATCGTGTTTACGTCGTTTTCAGGGTTGCTTTTAAGCAGTAATCACCTAAAGAGACGTTTGTGTGTGTGTTAGTTCCGTGAGCTCTACATTGAGGAAGTGAACGTGTTTACTCTGCGTGCACTGCGTCACCAGACTGCTATGGCTTTGTGACGACCGCAGCTAATTCATTTGATCTGTGCTCAATAAACGTTTCCTTGATGTTTTACTTAGATTTTCGTGTGCTGAAAATTTTTCTTTTACGTTGTCTTAGTTAAATGAAGTGTGATATGTATGTTATAGTTATATAGTTACGAAAAACACAGTGTCCTCAGGGTTTTCTTTTGTTGGTCACACCTAAAAAAACACACAAACAATATGCTGTTTTTACTAGGGACCCATTTTTTATTAAAAATTACCCTATTCCTGCATGTGTAAATGTATTTCTCTTCCCAATTAATGGGAGATAACTAATGAAAAAGTACAAGGTAACAGTACTGTTGTTATTTTGTTATACGTGTCTGTAAATCTGTACTGTACGAATCACCAGAGTACGATAAATATCACTATTCGCTATGCTTCAGACAAGACAATAGAATAATATTTAATATCTGATGCCCTATTTGTACCATGGTACAGCCACATTTTTGTAAGAGAATTGCATAACGATAACATTTCACAAAAACCTAGGGTTTACCTAATTCTCTGTGGGGGGACATACATGGACAAAGACAACATGTCTGATTGATAAACCCACATTACCTAAACAAAGTGTATGATGCACTATTAATTAAATAAAACACATAATATGTCTTGCCGTATTGCATAAGTCAAATCTAGTGAAGTCACCATTATTTATATAGCGCTTTTTACGATACAGATTGTCAAAGCAAGCTTTGCAGTATTAAGACATGTGATAATAGATGCAACAAACTCCAAGTATTTTACTTTTTGGAAATCTCTTTTGGCCTATGCACCACGTTTGGATTGTTTTGAAGGAGCGGTGAGTCTCTGGCTGATTAACTGCATGATTCTGCCGCAAATATGGCATACGCCCCTGGAATTGTGTACCCTTCACTTCTCAAATTGTATGCACATGTATATGACATTATATGTCAGTTATTAAAATCACATCTTTCACTCATTTCAGCGCTATGGATAAGGGCCACACGGTTAAGCTCTTCGTAGGGAATCTGGCCCTGGACACCACGCAAGAAGAACTGTCAGCCATCTTTGAGGCGTATGGCCAGGTGGTTAGCTGCAGCGTCTTGAGACAGTTTGCTTTTGTACACTTGCAAGGAGAGGGCTCTGCTGAGCGTGCCATCCGGGAGCTCAATGGCCGAGAGTTCAAAGGACGCAACCTTGTGGTCGAGGAGTCCCGAGGACGCCCGCTCCACTCGACGAAGGTGTTTGTGGGTAATCTGAGTAGTATGTGCACCACAGAAGATCTTCGGGAGCTCTTTCAGACCTTTGGCAAAGTTTTGGAGTGCGATAAGGTGAAAGGTAAGAGAGTATGAAGTCGCTTCTGAAACTTAACATAAAAGTAGCCAGCCCTGCTCCTGGAGTTTATCTCTAATCAAACTAGGGATTTTCTGACAAACAACTCCATCCGATACCCAAAAATACTGAATATCTATAAATCCGATACAAGCGCGGTATTTTTTTTTTATCAATGTACAATTTCTTTACTTTTGTGTGTTAAACACAATCTGCTAAATATAGACAGCTTCAATTTTATGAAAAATAACAAATGGAAAAATATATAAAATTACAATCTATGATTGAAATACTATTGTAAACTAAATTAGTGGATAATTCCGCAAAAAGATACAGCAGAAGTTATTCAAAATAATTCAGCAATAGATACTCTAGAAAAATTCTGAGCGTACAATAATTTTATAAAATCTAAACATTTAGTCAAACAAAATTATTGGGGAACAAATAAAAGTTAGTAAGTGTAGGACTACATCTGTTGTTGTTAAAAACATTGAAAAACAATTAATTATATTTACATATAAATATACTATAAAAATTAAGACTTAAGATTTATTTTAAATGTATAGCACAGTAATGAAGGCAGCAATATATAATAGATATAACAGAACAAGAAGGACTATTAATAATCTTTCATTGCTCAAAAGTACAGGGCAGCACAAATGCACATCCAGTGCGCTGAATGATTTACTTAAAGCAACACGGAGTTGCAGTGTTCTGCATAGGAAAGTTCAAAGCACAAAGGAAAGAGAGATTTTCTTTTACCAGATTTAAATGGAACAGCTTCAGATCACTTGAAATATAGTGCACCAAAGCTTTATGGCTTTCTAATATTTTTGTGCCCTTTGTGGGACTTAACAATAACACAGAATAGAATACGCACAACATCTGAGCGGTTTCGTTTGACTGATTCAGATCCGTCAGTATCAGAGTCGATATGGAGACTAGAGAGTATCGGATCTATGCACCAGTAAAACCAAACATATTCAGAAACCAGCTATTTAAAAGTATTCAGGGTTACTGGAAATTGACAGGCAGATGTGTCGAAACAAGTTAGCTCTCCAGGGCATGGTTGGCCACTCTGAACTATTCTAACATTTACTACCAGTGCCCCATGATAATTAAGTTGTTTTTTGTAAAGGTTATGCCTTTGTACACATGGAGAACAAGGAGGATGCACTGCAGGCAATTGAAGCTTTGCATGGGACCTCCTTCAAAGGGAGACCACTCTCCGTAGAGCTGTCCAAAGTTCAGCCAAGTAAGCAGACTCCAACTGGGAAAATCCCATGTGTCAGCTGTGGTAAACAGGGTCATTATGCAGGTGAATGCCCAGCTGGTAAACCCACCCTAGAGCAGTACCAGAGCCAAGCGGCTGTGTTAGCCGCCGCCGCCGCTGCAGCTGCCGGCCTTCCACTGCAGGTTCAACAGAGTGTCCACAATTCCGTGTACAACACCTCAACCTTTGACCCCACGTATGCTGCTTTGACTGGACTTACAGCTGCTGGTGCAAGGGCGGAAGGAGGGACTGCAGTGGCGCCAGCTGTGTACGGTGCACTAGCTAGTCAGTTGTACGGGACGGTTTCCAATCAGCTCTACAGTGGGGCAGTTGCAAATCAGGCACTCAACTCTAGTGCAGCTGCAGCTGCCGCACAGATGTACGGCTCCGTTAACCCAGCTCTCTACGGGCAGATGACAAACGGCGCAGTCGCAGCTGCCGCTGCTGCATACGGTCCACAAGTTTACACGTCTCATCTAGGGAATCCAGTGTTCCTAGCTGCAGCGCACGGCATGGAGGTACCGTCCGCTGCTGCGGTCAACCAAGCTTATACAGTAGCACCAACTCTCTACACCACTTCGCCGGTTTACGGGGGTTTTGGGGCAGCTGACCAAGCAGCTATCTTTGAGGCAGCAAGGGCACACTACTTTGCACAAGGACAGCAAGTTCTAGCTGAACAGCAACAGGCTAGCTCAAAGTCTGGAGAGAGGGACCGGAGTCCGCTAAGAAGATCTGCCCCGCTGCTGCCAGACCCTGTTATGAAACCATTTATGTACCAGAGGGCCAAGCGCAGAGCCTTGTTGCCTACGCCTGCGGGTCGAGAGGAAGCCGCTGCACAGGAGGATGAAGCTGTAGCCAGGTGAGTTGACTGCAGTAAAAGATACTCAATAGATAATACAGCAGAAGTTTATCAATTTTCAAATGCTGGCTGTTGAAGTACCGATTTACAGTAGCGGTGATGTGTGTATGTGTGTTCGCGTGTAAATGTGTTTCTGTGTTTGTCTCTCTCTCCCTGTCCAATGGTGTGTGTGTGTGTGTATGTATATGTCTTTATATGCACGTCTGTGTGATTTCTGTCTCTCGTTCCCTGTCTGCGTGGATGTGCATGTGTGTTTCCTCTCCTCCATTTTTCCCAGATACTATGCGGAATACTACCAGCAGTACCAGCAGCTGCAGCAGTATCCACAGTACCAGTATGCGTATCCGCATGCCAACCACCTCGCAGCGATGTCCGCACTGCAGACTCTGCCTGGTGTGCCTACTCAGGCGACGCTCGACTCCCTCAGGCCAGTGATGCCCGCCACCCCCGTGCCTGCCGCTGCCGCCATCGCCATGGCAACACCCCGCGTGTATGAGCCACCGCCGATTCCGCCGTCGCACAAGGAGCCCCTCCTCCGCCGCCCCGAACTCGCCCTACACACCCCTGAAACACCCTTCCGATAGTGTGCTCCACGTCCTCTCTGCCTCTCCTTTCCTTGTGCTGCGTGTTTGTGTGTGCGTGTTAGAAAGAAGCCACAGGTGTATGTTTATGATGTGTGCGTGCTTGGGTTTAAGACGGTGGCTGTGTCGGTTTTAACTACAGACTGGAGTCTCTAACCTTGGTTCTGATCTCACACACACCCAGTGTAGTCAGGGCTGAAAAGGGAAACTGCATGCTCTCATTCCTGCAGACGTAACCAATGTAACACATTGTCTCTTTAAGAAACCTTCAATCTATTGCCAATTAGTTTTGAAGGGTAGATTAGGCACTAGCCACAATGCTTTTTAACTTTTATATTCCTAAGTGTTTGTAGTCTATGAATGAATACTGGACTTGATATTTTTAAATACTGCTTGATTATAGTTAATATGAACTTAACCAGTTTACGTATACATATAGTTATTAAGACATTAGATTTCGATGCATTTCAAAAATGTTGAAATGAGTTGAATGTATGTTTACTCCAAAGGTGTGTGAAGTGTAGGACCAGGGTTGGACAGTATTTTATGTGTCTTTGTGTGTGTGTTTCTTGTTTTTCTCTGGGACTGTGGTGTAGCGTGTATGCTTTCCATTGGTTGTCAAGACAGGAACGCACACGTGTACATGTGCACAGGGAAGCGACTTCGATCCACACGCAAATACATATGCATCCCTTACACCTCAGATGGGAGAAACATTAGTGATGACCTTTAACCCCACCCTTCCATCCCTGTCCACCCATCCTGAAAGCTGAAAGACACTGTGACTTCTCTCCCCTTCGACTTTAATGTAGCTACTTCCATAGATATGGTGATGTATGGGAAGCAACCAATCAGAGGAAGGTGTAGCTAGTCAGCTTTTGCTGGGATCTGTCTTACGGGAGCGTCTTTGAGCTCGCCAACTTAACTGCCAGGATGCATTGTAGAATCTGTTTTTGTAAAGTGTCTTTTATTAATGCTATCATGTTTTTATAAACAGTAATAAGGGACTCAATTATCCATTTAAAGATACATACTACTTTTAATTTTTAACTTTTGTTTACAGCTGCAAGAGAGAGAACATGTTCTTTCTTGTGGCTTTTTCGCAGTGACTGTTTATAGCCAAAATTCTCATTTTTTTCTAGACAAATAGCCAAAATTATGAGTGGCCTACGATTCTTATGCCTAAGTGGAGAAATGTATTAAAGTTTTGCTATTTTTTTTTTATTTTTTATCTGTAGTCTTATAAAGTGAAACTGGATTAAGGCTACACGAAAGTGCTGTATATTAATGTGGTGCTGTGATTTGGGATTAAATGAATTGGGAGATTCCTATCAGTTTCTTTCAGTCTTCCTGCTCATTTCGCTGCTGCAACTCCATAGATGACCCTCACTGCATCTCTCTCCATCTCTCTTTGCATCTACCTCTCATTTAGTGACAGTATTTCATTCATTTACCATGCCCCTGTTCACACCTATGTGCTGAGGATGCCAGTGTGTGAATGTGAATGTGACCTTAGAAAACGTTTTGCATCGACATTCATGTATGTAGCTCATATCACGGTAACTGTTCTTGCCGCAAGTGTTCTCAGAAGAGAAGACTTTAAAGATCTGTACATGATCTTTACGACTATAAAAAGCCTTCAAATAAAGAGCCTGCCTGATCATTTAAAGAGGGAACTCAAGAGCTTTTGCTTGGAGCTTTAGCTGTTCTTGCTTTTTGATGTTTCATGATTGTTTTTCCTTTGTGAAACGCCCAGATTCGTATGAATCGGAGCCATGAAAAGAAGCTAAAGGACTAGAGACTGATCCCAATCTCACCCCTCTCTATGGATGGGGTAAGTCTAGGGGCAACCCCACTCTATACCCCCCCAGCTGCACACACCATACTGAACCCCTTCCCCAGGAGCAGCAAAATCTTCAACCCAGCTTTTGGTACTTTTTAACCACCCATAGTCCCCATGCAGCTTCTTTAACTGGAGTGTGCTACAATGATGACTATCCTTGACATGCTTTTATGATGCAAGAATATTGTAAAACATGTTTATGTGTGAGTGTCAGGAGGCACTCACACTGTAAACCATTTTTGTATTTCCTTTATTTGTAAGTGATTGGGCTGCAATTGTAAATTCAAGATCTCTCCCACAAGGCTTCGCTCACTTCTGCTTCCATTGTGCATGCATCTTCTTTTTTTTTTACCCCCAAAAACAAACGCTGTCTGATGTGACTGTTCCAACTGAACTAGGTCCCTGTGGAACTGTGGACACCATACGCAGCGCTGGTTTGGGGGGAAGAAAGTTAGCGTCGCGCAGTGTACGGGAAAGTCTCTCTCCATACAGGTAAACGCACTGTGCCTCGCCCCCTTTCTACCTGTCGTCCTCCCCAATAGCGTTTGCGCCTGACCGTGTATCCACTCTATTTCTCCTCGCCACCACCCCACCCCTCTTGTAGATTCCTCACTTCTCCTTACCACTGCCATAGCCAATTGGTTCTCTAAACACCAGTGTTATGCTACTCTCTGTCACTGCCAAAAAGGGGGGCGGCGCCGCGGCGGGGGTGACCGTTTACTGCTTCTGTGGTTAATGTGTCTCGGTAATGGATGGGTGCTTGGTGCTTTAATAACTTATGTGCTGGTTTAGCTTTGGAGAGAGTGTGGTGATACAATGTCCGTAAGCAAATGAATGTGTGGGATTGCTGGTTAATGATTGAAAGACATAAAATGAGTGTTAAAACAAGTTCACAAGGGTGGCTGATAAAAGTGTGTGACAAAGGTGAGTGATTGTGAGTCAGCATCGTCGACTTCACCTGGCGCCCCCTCCATGTGCCTTTTTTTTTTGTTGTTAATTTGATTTAACCCTTGCCCCCAGGCTTCCTCGAGTTTACTCGCCGTTAACGCCCAGCTCACCGCCGCCCTCGTCGCATCCCCAGTGCTAGTTGTTACGTTTGTTCAGTGTTAGCCACTGCTTGAGCGCATCCCCAAAAGCTCTGTGACTGGACCTGAGACACTGGCCAAAATTTTATTCGCAAGACTCTCATTTGGGCTCAGTGACACTGGAAACCCTTATCAAGCAGTGCTTGACTGTTATACACTGCTCCGCCGTAAACCAACAAAGCATTCTTATCATAAACATACGCTTTTGTTACCTAGATGGACAACAATTCTTGAGCAGCAGCTTAGTTATAGACAAACCACTTACCATATTTGGTTTTTGTTTGTCAGATGAAAAGACATTCAATTTTAGGAGTTAATTTTAAAGCTACCTTGCGTTACCTGTTCAAATGAGAGTCTGTTATAATGTTTGTGTTTGAAATAGCTGTCTGTATAATAAGTAGGTGGCACAGATTAAGACCGCCTACCTGGGTAAATTACATAGCCGATAAAGGAATGTCCTAGAAAACAAGCAGCTTCCGCTGGGAGAAAAAATGACTGCTGAACCTGAGCTACTGGAGGGATACTTACAGGACCTTTCCTCTAGAGGGAGCATGGTAGTGAAGTGTGGCTTATTTCACTAGAACGTGCTGTTGTTCTTGATTTTACTTGATTTTTCTGATGATGTGTAGCATCTTCCCATATGTTGTCACACACATCTGCATTGCTTCTTGTCAATAGTGTCTGTTTAACTTTGCCTGTAGGAATGAGGGGAAAGGACAGATGACCTCAGTTTTAAATCTTATTCTGGAGGTAAAGGAACTGTTCGTTACCTGAAATAAGATGTCTCTTATGCCAGAGAGAAGTAGTAGCTGGTACTCCCAATGTTAACGGTATTAAGATCTTTGGCTTGCAGATGTGCAGTTGACAGATTTCCATGATGTCCGTAGCATCGTTAATAACGACAGGTGTCTGCAGCAGATAGTTTATCACAGGTTTTCAAGAAGAAGCTTCTAAAATGAATTGTGGTTATTAAATGTGGTTCTTGGTTCGTAAGCAAATGACTTACCTCCTTCTCATACTTGCTCTTCCAGCTCAAGTCTCCTCTTAAGAATATAGATGATACGCTCCAAAATTTTCATTGGATAACAGAATGCTCTTTCTGTCCACTTCCTCTCTAGATATCGTCAACCTTATTGTTTAAACTGGACAATATAACAATAACACAACCTCTCTTGTCTGTATCGTATTATATTTAGAAAACGTATTTTATTATTTTCCCTTTTTCCCTTTGATTCTATAAAAGGATATCCCCTACTGAGTGAAAAGCCTACTCCAGTACTTTTGGAAGTGCATAATTTTTATAATTCATGTATGAAACAAGAATAATTTCTGTTGCAGGAGACAGGATGTGAGCTGGTCGTAATGTTTTACCACCTTCTAATGAATATATGCATGCTTTGTTAATGTGTGTATATTGCAAAAACCTTGCGACTGGTAAAGTGTACTCTCCTACACCAGCTTCTGCATGAACACTGTTTGGCATCGCATGCTTACTGCAATAAACTAGAACTATGACAGCATACACTGTTGTACTCATTTACTTGTCATCAGTTTAAAGTAAGAATGATTTCATTTTCTTTTTTTTAAATAAGTAAATTATTGCACACTCAATCTCTTAATGTTGTATTCTTAAATAATTTTACATTTTTCCATAATACTTTTTTTTTTCTTGAAATGGGTCTTTTATCTTCATTGTAACAGACTTGTCTCTATTTGTTTTAAATATAAAAAAAGGACTATTGTGTGTAGTAACCATAGCATGTATAGAGATGATACAGGCATTACTATTTATTAAGAGGAAGACAGTCAGGGATTCTAACAGGCCCGGATCTGCTTGGGCACCTATTTTAAATCCATAAGGTCAGCTCTTGTCATTTCAGCAGGCCCCAGAACTGCTGCTTGGGTAAGAAGATCTAGACTACTGCCAAGGACAACAGGTGCTAGCTAAGTGGAGGGCACCAGGAGGCGTGTATGAGATCATTCCCATGCCCTACACTAAAAGAGCCTCCAGTTATTGGCCCAGTGCACAGTTAGACCCGCCTTTCACACCTTTTAGGTAGCATAACCCAACACCCACACAACCAGATCTCTTATTTATTGGGGTGCAGTCACGTGTGCTACTTTTGACCAGGACAGGAGCACTGGGCAGCAGAAGTTCTGCTCGCACCTCCACACAGGCACCTCGGACGAGTGGAGTCTGGCCTCTTCCTCCACGGTCATACACTTACACACGGACAGGACTTAGAGTTCATGATCTAGAGTGCAAGGCACTTAACTTCTAATATTAAGAGTTAGACGGATAAGTGTAAAAGATGGCGACTGTTATTGAGACGCAGGTGCAGTATAACAACACCTACATGATGTCTACTACGGAAAGCTACATGACTCAGGAGGACGACTGGGACAGGGACCTTCTGCTGGACCCTGCCTGGGAGAAACAGCAGAGAAAGGTATGTTCATATGACTGCTGAACATCACTGCTACACAATCAAGTCACTTTGAGGGGAAATTTTTTTTTTTTTTTATAGTATTTTGTTATATTACTTGGCAAATATAGATCCACCAAATTCAATGGTTACTAGTTATTTTGATAGCTAAAATATAAAATATATATATATATATATATATACACACACAGTTTGTATCACTTTATGAAAATAGTGTTTATAAGTGCTTTAGTTTTGGAGTGAATGATGGCTACCATGTTATATATTTTTAAATCATACCCAATAAGATACATTTACTGTGGAAAATTTTAGCTAAAATACTATATGTTTAACAATATGGGCACGAAATAACTAAACTAAACTACTCCAACTGCTTTAATTATTATTATTATTATTTTATTTTTTCATTTACCATAGTAAGGATAGCTCTTTCACTATAGTAAGACTGACTGTAGCGACTGGTATTGCAACTGAATTTATGATTACCCAAGCAAATTTGAAGAAAGCAAATCGTACTGAATAAACTATACAACGCTTGGATACGATTTAAAAATATTTTTTACTATCGTTTCGAGTTTACATGTTGTACAGCTGTTGGTTCCAGTCGCAGTTTTCCTCGTGTTGTCTTACCACACTCCCGCCCTCATTAAGTTAGGTCTAATTTTAATCAGTCTATGTGTTATATGAGTCTATAAAACCAATATAAATAATCGCTTTACGGAACACGGATACTGCCTTAGACAATCGTTGAATTTTCAAAGTTGTAAATTACGTTACCTCAGAAAAGCGCGCCGTAATTCTAATGTACTATGTGAAAACACGTAGCCTACGCTTTGAACTTACCTGTGCTTTAAACGGAAAAATAGTCGCTTTTTAGAGTTAAAACTCGAGTTTTTCCTGTGTGAATGCCGAGAAGTTAGGTTAACAAGACGTTTTTGAACAGCATCTAGTTGACAGAAAAAATGACAGGTGACGTTAGCCGTTAGTGGAGCTCGTGCCACGGTCTGAGGTGACGTCAGTCAAGAACAACTGATTGATCTCTGCAAACCACAGATTCGAGGTGTCAAGCTCAGATATGTTTGTCAAGACAGAAAAAGACTCTTTGAATATATCAGCCTTGTATTTCAGATGCTAATATTTTGAGAAAATTGTCAAATGGTCACTTCTGGTTTAGGAAGCTATGTTATGTTTGGAAATTGTTTAAATATCGATTGCCATCGGCACACACACACACACACACACACACACACATATATATATATATATATATATACACAAAAAAAAAATTAACCATTAAATTTTTTAAATGTT
>NW_020526438.1:0-57286 GCF_003368295.1 Carassius auratus | reverse complement strand
TTTTCTCTTGTTCTTGGTGCAGGTCATTCAAACCATCAGGACCACGGACAAGGACAACTTCGCCAATGGTCGGTTCACTTTTGCTCTACCAGAAGACCTTCCAGCAAATCCAAACTTCACTCTGAAGGACAATGAAGGTAAAAAAAAAAAAAAAACACATTTCCACAGGATTTATTTTGGCTTGGTAAAACATCTTATTAGAAATAGTTTGACATGTTAAGCCTTTATTTTAGGAGTTGGTTACAAAAACGAATTCCATATTCAGTACTTAAGTTGTACACAGGTTCTTTTGAAAGTCAAATAAGATCCTTCTTATGTAAAAAGGCTCTCGCAGTAATGGAATCTTTCTGATGTTTTCCAACTGATTTCCTGATGTTTGTTTAGTGCAAACCATCAGCTCCTCTCCACAAACATATTTAGTACCACATGTAGTCACACAGATCACCCTCATTTCCAGCCTTCCCCTCCTCTTCTTGCTCTTATTTTTAATTTCGTTGCAAGGCCAACAGAGCTGTTTCCTTGGAAACTAGGTCTGTGTTTATATTAGCTCAAGGCTCCCTGGTGGAGACGACTGGGCTGCAATGTTTTCCTTCTAATGCTGGACCGCTGCTTCAGTGAATCAGTGCTGGAGGTGGACCGGTCGGAGATTAACAGGGCAATCATAGAGATAAGAGACAGACGCTAAAAGCCCAGAGTTCAGAAGAGCCAGTGCTTCAGAGCTTTATTTGAGTTTGTATCCTAGCCAAGGTCCCCTCAGACCGCTTCATCCTTAAATAATGTCCCAGTGGATGGACTGTTAGGAAGCATTTTACACGTTAGTGGTTGGAGTGCTCTGTTGCACTTGCTGTGATCGGGTGGGTGTGCAGGGCTGTCATGCTTGATCACGTAGATGTTTCTCTCCTGGCGCTGCAGTCATTATGCCAGTGTCCACATGACCAGAATGCTTGCCATGGTGAGGCGGAAATAAAATATGATGGACATTCCCTGCGAAGGTGCACTTATTTCTCCCCAGAGAGATGACAGTGAGTTCAATTGAATAATAATCATCTTGACTGTTATGTTCTTTGACATAGTTCATATTCTGAATCTAGAAAGCATATTTAATGAAGCTCTACATTGAATGGGCGAGGGAGGGAATGTATGGTGCTCCATCCGCAAAGATAGCCTAGGTCAAGTTTTACGCCTTGCCACAGTTTTGGCAAGAGTGTTTTGTGTTATCTGAGATGTGGGACGAAATTTCATCAAGAGCATCCCTCCTGGGCCAATTCACTGCGATTCTCTCTCAGGCCATTTATCTCCCACCATTTAAACACTGTCATTAAATTATGACAGCTAGAGCGATCAGGACTCATGCCAGAATTGCAGTATTGGCAATATTTGTTGTTGTTGTTGTGGTATTTCCTATTTATATTTTTATTTTTATATTTATTACACGACGCATCTCACGGCCAAGATTAATTATCCACAGTACATGCATGGTTTCGCTCTCATGATTTTTGTAGTTCTGTTTTTTTTTTTTTTTTTTTTTTTTTTCAACAGGGAAAGTGTTTACGAATCACTGCTACTTAAATCAAAGTGCAACTGTGAATTTTCCAACCCATGTATAATTACAGACCACGTTTTCTACATTGTTTGTGAAGATTTGCTAATGAACCATTCACCCTCTGTTGTTTCATGTTCATGTTTTTAAATAGTGTTTGGACAGATTAAATGGAGTCTACCTGCTGGCCATTTTAGAAAACCCCCACAGCATGAATCAAACACAAACGCGCTAAACAGAGAGGTCACTTCACGATGGGCTGATTTATGAGTAAATATTTCAGTGGTGCTGATTTTGGTAGTGTAAACCTTAACCCTGAATTTTACATTTTTCCTTCCTGTAGTATCTAATGCATACACAACAGTTGCTGGTTCTGCTTGCATTAGACCCCAGGGGAGAAACAGCCCACTGCCGTAGACTTGGGTATATGGACAGTACAGATCCAGAGACTAGTGAATAATATCAATTGATTCTAGCAATTACAGTTAAGGAAAGTGGTATACGTTTCTGTATTTTATAGTAAGACAGGTATGTTCTTATACTTGTTCTGTAAGTATATGAAATCACAAGTTGTTTGGTTTCTTTCCAGCAGTACTATTTACTAAATTTTTGTAATCTCTCTGTATATGACTTCATTTATTGACATTTTAAATGAAGGATTCATGATATTTCAATAGTATATATTTAATTTTGCACACTCATCTCTTCTATTTTTTTACATTTAGATTAGCTTCGTCATCTTCCAATACTCACTTAAAATAACACTATTAAATAACATTGAAAATGAAAAATGAAAATCTATTTCATACTGTATATTAGAATTATAATGTGAAAGGTTGATGTAGTCAGATGCTGTTCTTTATTTGATGCATTGTACAAAATAAATGCATTTCTGTTGGTGTGGTTAAAAAATAAATGCACAAAAGGTTGTGGATATATACTTATACTGTAAATGCTCTGTCTAAACCCTGATGAGTTATAACAGGGAATTTTTCCAGAGGTGTAAACATGGTGCATTTGTATAGCATGGTTGATATTTAAATGTCCCTACCAATGTTTAACCCAAACCCACGCTCTTACTCTCGTGGAAGCTGATATTCAGAGGGAGACGGAATTCGTCTTGTAACCCAAACCCCCTCAAACCCTCCCAAGCTGCAGTGTCAGAAGACACTAGCTCAACACACATCTGCAACTGAAGAAGCAACATGACCGTGCATACACTTATAACCTGCGTCTCTGTGGGTGTGTGCGTATGTGAGAAAGGAAGGCAGTGACAGCTAGAAAGAAGGTGAAAAAAACTTGCACAAGCTTCTCAAAATTGAGAAAAGTTGGAGCACTGTACAGAGTTAATAAAGCATGACGCTTTTGTCACTGTGTGGAGTTTACAGGCTGTCAACACACCGGCACTCCAACACTCCCGTTGAGGAGGTAAAGCAGTAAATCGAAATGTTTTTTTTAATCAGAAACAAGTTAAAATGGGCCATTGTGGATTAGAAAACTTAAAATAGTTTTTGTTGTTGTTGTTGTTGTTTGTTTGTTTGTTTTTCACTCCCGGCTTAAAAATATATTTATAATATTCATAGTTCTGTCTCTAAATTCTGATCGGATTTGAAACTATCTTAAAATGGCATTATTTATATACTCAAATGTTTGTGGTCAGTGAAATATGTTTACAATTTAAAAAAAAAAAAGTCTCTTATGATCACCAAATTTCATTACAATTTAATAAAACAATTTTAAATATTTACTTCCTATTGTGTATGTTGCTTTGGATAAAAGTGTCTGCTGAAGGTAGAAAATGTAAATGTTAAATAATTTATTCATGTGATGGCAAAACTGAATTTTTTAGCTGTATCATGACTGTATCCTTTTACCGTAATATGCTGATTTGTTTATATTTTTGTAAAAAATAACTTTTATAAATATAAAGTTAAATCAACAGCATTTCTTTAAAAGTATTTTTTTTATTAAATCAGAATGCATCCTTGATGAATAAAAATGTTAATAAAAAAAAAAAAAAAAACTGACCCCAAACTTTTGACTGACATATATATAAACCAAAACATTATGCATTGTGGAATGTCTTTTAGTTTGGTGCCGTTTTTATCACTGTTGTCATTTCAAGAAGAGTCCATAACCATATCAGGCAGCTTGAAAATGAAGTAACAAATGCAATATTCAAAAAGCTGTTCTCCATTCTCAGAAGCAACTGCCGAGAATGGGGAGCGAATTGTTTTGTTGGCTTCTGTTGCATGGCGTCGTCATGCATGCAGCCAGCGAGAATAAACCTCTGCTCTCTCTGACAGATAGCAGTGCGAGTGTGTTGGCACACAGGCAAGGCTTCAGCCAGGCGGAACAGGAGCTGTACCAGCTGCCTGTGGTTGTGTGGGATGGAGGAGAGCCCCTCCTCAGCAGCACCAGCACGCTTACGCTCAGGGTGTGCCCGTGCCAGCGCGGGGCCAGGATGCCAGTGTGCAGGGCTCAAGCCTTCCTGTCCTCGGCCGGTCTCAGCACTGGAGCCCTCATTGCCATCCTGCTGTGTGTGCTCATCCTCTTGGGTAAGACTGAAAACACCGGTCAGGAAAAGGACCTTCATTAATTTGCTATCAGTCTTAAAAAAAAATTATTTTTTAGTTTTTATAGGATTTTTTTTTTTTCGTAATTGTTTTCTTTATTTTATTCTTATTGTTTACAGACAGACAGACAGACAGACATATATTTGGACATCCAAGATGTTCTCTGCTGCTTTCTTTTCTGCTTGAAATTTACTGGTTGTAGATAAGAAGCTTCACCCTGCAGAATGTGTGAAAACCCCTCTCTCACTCCAGTCCACTGACAAGGCCAAATATAGACACTACTCAGGAATGCTGCACAACTGTGTGGGCTGAAACCAGGAATAATCGTACCATGCACTTACCTGAACAGATAGCAAGTGCTGTTAATAACACATTCTAATATTCAGCAAAACAGTATTTTTGCTTGCGAGAATTTAAAGGCACTTCCCAGTTTACGGCATAATACCCAAACACAATGATGTGGCTCTATTCCAAAATCTAGTGAGGTCCCTACAGTGTTCAAGCCTGAGCTGGTTTGCAAGTCTCAGTTGGTCTCCCTCACTGGTAAAGCTGATCTGTTGGCTGGTTGTAGAGGAGATTTATGCAGTTAAACCAGCTTTGCAGTGGTTGGAGTCTTATACCAAATATTGAACCAGCTAAGACCAACAGACCAGCTTGGGTTAGGTTAAGTGGATATTTTCAACATTTGACAACATTTTAATTAAGTGCCATCATGAAGACTGTTGAAAGAAACATGCGTACTTTTTTTTGGTAACAATTTATGGTGGCATGTATCCATGTTATATCCATCTAAGGAGACCGAATGTATCCTTCATGATAAAAAGCTCAGTGAACAATTCACCCAGTCAGTAATGTTAGTAATACAGTTATATTTCACCTAATACACAAATACTATGTTACCTAATATTTACACACGTGGTCAGAATTGTTGGCACCCATGGTAAATATGAACAAAGATGGATGTGAATTTAAACATGGATTATTAATCCTTTTTATCTTTTATTTAAAATAAATGAATAATAATAAATCACAAAATATCTGACTTTCATTGAAAAACAATTGAAAATGGGGGAAAATCACATTATGAAAATAAGATTTTTTATTTTATTTTTTCACAAAAACACGTTGGATACAATTATTGGTACCCCTAGATCACCCTGGTATGCTCAAAATTGTAAATATGAATGGGAATATACTGTGATATTCCCATTCATATTGACAATATTGAGCACACCAGGGTGATTATGAACATGAAATTATCCAATCATGTCTTCCTGTTTCACAGGAATATAAATAGGAGGGAAAACAAATGCCAAATTCCCCTTAGTCATCCATCGTAATGAGAAAAACCAAAGAATATATTTCTGATGTGTAGAAAAAGATAACTGAGTTTCACTAAGAGCTAGAGCAGTGGAAATTCCCATTTCCACTATCAGGGCAATAATTAAGATTTTCCAATCAACATAAAATGTTACGAATCTGCCTGGAAGAGGACGTCTTGCATATCGTCCTAATGCACAGTGAGGAGGAGAGTTTGAGTGGGTAAACACTCTCCAAGAACCACAGCTGGAGAATTGCAGAAAAAAAGTTGAGTCTCAGGGTCAGAAATCCTAAAAAAAGACAAAAAAAAAACCTTGTTTGGGGAGTTTTAAGGGAAGAAAAAAAAAATCAAGAAATGAAAATGCTCTTAAAACAATCCCCAGCATATACAGTTGTCAGACACTACTGGAACTTCAAACGGGACTGGCTTCTATGGTCAGATGTACACTAAAAAAAAAAGTAGTTTTTTAGCAGCAAACACTCAACATGGGTTTGGTGCACACAGGGATAAAAAAGTACCCCATGTGTACAGTGACATGTACTGCTGAATCTTTAATGTTGTGGACCTGTTTTTCCGCTGGAGGTCCTGGACATCTTGTTTAGATACAGGGTATCTTTGATTCTATCAAATACCAACAGATAAAAAAATCATAAAGTAACTGACTCTTTTAGAAATCATATAATGGGCCATATTTGGATCATCCAACCAGACAATAATCCAAAAACAACACCGAAATGGGTCACTGAGCCCAAAACCAAGCTTCTGCTATGGCCATTCCAGATCCCTGACCTGAACATCGTAGAAAATGATTGTGGTGAACTGAAGAGGAGAAGCACCAACATGGAGCTGGGAATCTGAAGGGTCTGGGGTGAATCTGGATGAAGGAATGGCCTCTGATCTCTAGTCAGGTGCTTTCTAACCTCATCAGGCATTATAGGAGAAAACTCAGAGCTGTTATTATGCCAGATGGAGGTTTAAAAAAGCATTGAATAAAAGGGTACCATTAATTGTGTCCATTGTGTATTAGAGAAAGACATATATGTCATAATGATATTTCAACCCATTTTAAATTCTTATTCTCCAATGCAAGGTTAGATTGCCATTAATTTTAAAAATAAATATCAAAATGATTAACAATGCAGATTTATATTCACAGCCTTCTTGGATCATATTTAACATGGGAGCCAACAATTCTGACAATGTGTGTATGTATGTTATGTAAGTCTAAATATTTTAAAATATTTTGTTAGCAACATGCTAATATAGAGTCTACCTTGTTTTTCACATAAGGTGAATAACTTGTCACATCAATCTAAGCATTCCATATTAGACCATTTTTACATTTTGTATTAATATTTTAAATAAGTTCATATTTTTATATTCATATTTTTTATATTCAATTAAAAGTGTTGTATTTTGCCATTTTTACAATGGCACCTAGTTTTTATTCATTTTATTTCAATTTTAGCTTTACTTATTTTAGTACATCAAGTTAAACTAAATGGCAAATAACAACTAAAAGTAATAAAAGTCCATTTTTTATATTTTATTTCATTTCACATTTATAAAAAAATACTTTGATCGATTGAGTGATTGATATGTCTATATAGTTTTTTTTTTTATTAATTAGATTTATTGATTTGAGTTTATTTTGTTTGAGTTATTTTACTTAAAGCTAAGCTAAACAAAATAAGAAATTTTGCTTTGGCTAATAGCTGAGATAGAGCTATATATATATATTATTTTATTTAAAAAAATTCAAGTAAGAATTTATTATTATTATTATTATTATTATTATTATTATTATTATTATTATTATTATTATTATTATTATTATTATTATTATTATTAATTTATTAATGGTTGTGTCACACCTGGACTCATTTAGTGTGTTTTTGCCCGTGACCCAGTTTCTGTCTTTCCGTGTTTGGTTTGATTAGTTCCCAGGTGTCTCTATTCTATTCCTCATGTGTTCCATGTCCCTGTTAATTTAGTCATGCCATCCACCTGTGTTTCCCCAATTATCTTTTGTACATAAGCCCGGTCCTTTCAGTTCTGTGTTGTCGGGTCTACTAACTCACTCACTTACGTGTGTCTATCGCTGTGCTCCATGAGTTGTATATATTAAAAGCCTTATTTCGTTTATCCTCGGCTCCGTGTTTCTTCCGGCAACGTAAAACCGTGACAGAAGACCCGACCTAAAAAGAAAGTTTAAAACCGTGTGTCTTTCCCTCCGTTTTGCTTTCGTTTTTTCACAGTCTTTTATTTTCTTAGTTTCTATGGATCCCCTCTATTGTCCCGAATTCCTCATCCTCCTGCTGAAGCAGGAAGGACGTTCTCTCGAGGACCATACCAGACCGTTTCTTCTATTAGCTAATGCCACCAGCTACCCGGACGACGCGCTCTGCACCTTCTACAACACCAGCCTGAACTCCAAGTGCAGAGCGTTGTCGCCCGAAGATGGTCCTCGGGAGGATTTCGCTGCATTCGTGGAGTGGACTCTGGCGAGAAATGGCTCACCTTTCACCATCTGCCCCATAGAGGATCTCGCCAGTCCCACTCCCGACCCAGAGACCAGCCAGCCACCACCCCGCCACACGGAGCCAGAGCCCGCCGCAGAGCCCGAGCCATTCACCGACAGGGAGCCGGATCTCGAGAGCGCGACTGACCAGGTGTGTGAGCCGGCAACACCGTGCATCGTGGGAGTCCTCGTGGAGATCGAGGGCGTGGAGGAAAGCCCTGCCCACACTCCTGCGACTGAGGGTGAGCTGTATGCAGTCTCTGAAGGTCATATGGAGCAAGTTCTGGATCTGATGGAC
This sequence comes from Carassius auratus, assembly GCF_003368295.1. Lineage (NCBI taxonomy): Eukaryota > Metazoa > Chordata > Actinopteri > Cypriniformes > Cyprinidae > Carassius > Carassius auratus. The sequence goes on along the minus strand of NW_020526438.1, from coordinate 49,030 downwards.
TGGTCTATGGAGGTAATCCCTAATATTCCTATTTCTCCGCTGGTTCCGTCCAGCCCTGTATACCCTCTCAGTCTCCCACTCCTACCTCCTCCAGTCATTTCCTCTGTTCCATTTCCACTGGTTCCGCCCAGCCCTGAGTTTTCTGTTTCTCCGCTGGTTCCGCCCAGCCCTGAATCTTCTGTGTCTCCGCTGGTTCCGCCCAGCCCTGAATCTTCTGTGTCTCCGCTGGTTCCGCCCAGCCCTGAATCTTTTGTGTCTCCGCTGGTTCCGCCCAGACCTGAATCTTCTGTCTCTCCGCTGGTTCCGCCCAGCCCTGAATCTTCGGTATCTCCTGTGTTCCCTCCCGGCCTCCCTCTCCCACCTCCTCCAAGACCTGCTGGTCCCTCTGCTCCACTTTCGCTGGTTCTGTCCAGCCCTGATCCTCCTGTCCTTCCCATCCTTCTCCTCTCTCCTCCTCCTAGACCAGCCAGTTCCTCATCATCCCTGCTGGTGCCAGTCAGTCCTGCAGCTCACCCTCAGTCCGCGCCATCGGGGCGCGATGATTCGCCGCTGGACTGCCAGTCTCCAGTTCCGCCTTGGCGCGTTAAGGCCCTGTCTCCGCCTCCAGCCTCCGAGCCCTGGACTCCTCCTCGGTCCTTCGACCCAGCGGCTCCGCCTTGGCTCTTAGCTCCCTCGTCTCCACCGTGGCCTGTCATCCCACCTGCTCCACCGGGCTCCCTCGTCCCTCCGGCTCCACCTTGGTCAGTCGTCGACCATCCACCGCCTCGGGACTCCACTCCTCTGGTTCCACCTCGTCACTCCATCCCTCCGGCTCTGTCAGGCTCCTCCTTCCCTCCGGTTCCACCTCCATCTTCGGTCACTTCTGCCTTCTGCTCCACCTAGGCCCTCCGGAACCTCGATGTCACCCTGGCTCTGCGGCTGTGCTGCTCCATCTTGGGCTCCTCACCCACCGGTGCAGTCTCCGCCTGTCGGCCCCCTGGTGTCGTCGACCCCTCCTGCACCATGGCTCCTCCCGCCGTCGACTCCACCTTGGATCTCCGTCCTGGCTGGTCTCTGGTGGACCATCTGGCTCCTCCTGCTCCTGTCTCCTCCCAGGCTCCTTCCTCCGTGGTCCCTGTCTGCTGGCCCCCTCCTGGGAGTCCGTCCTCCACCGGAACCTCCTCCCAAGTTCCCACCCACGCCTCCCTCGGTTGTTTCTACGGTGCGAGGACGCACCTACCGGGAGGGGGGAGTACTGTCACACCTGGACTCATTTAGTGTGTTTTTGCCCGTGACCCAGTTTCTGTCTTTCCGTGTTTGGTTTGATTAGTTCCCAGGTGTGTCTATTCTATTCCTCATGTGTTCCATGTCCCTGTTAATTTAGTCATGCCATCCACCTGTGTTTCCCCAATTATCTTTTGTACATAAGCCCGGTCCTTTCAGTTCTGTGTTGTCGGGTCTACTAACTCACTCACTTACGTGTGTCTATCGCTGTGCTCCATGAGTTGTATATATTAAAAGCCTTATTTCGTTTATCCTCGGCTCCGTGTTTCTTCCGGCAGCGTAAAACCGTGACAGGTTGCTGCCTTAAATGGTTGCTGTTTGCAACAGGGCTAATCTGATTGAAGAGGCTCATGGCTGTTCATGGCAAAACACCATTGATTTCAAGTGAATATTAAAATATGTAAAGCACTCTGAGTACCCAGAAAAGTGCTATATAAATGTAATTAATAATTATCATTATTATTATTATTATTATTTGCCCAGACAAAGCTTTCCCCCATTTGAAAATGTCAGCAAGCAGATGATTGTGCTCCTCATTTTGTACGCCCATGTGATACGTCTCATGTGATAACTCTCAATAGTAGTGAAGCTAATTCAAATCAGCATTTACATGGATGAACTAACTAAGCTTGTGTCTCCTCTCTTGTAGCCATCGTGGTTCTGTTTGTCACTCTGCGTAGCAAGAAGAGCAAAAAGGAGCCTCTAATCATATCCGCAGAGGATATCAGAGAGAACGTAGTCACGTACGATGACGAGGGAGGAGGCGAGGAAGACACAGAGGCCTTTGACATAGCAGCACTGAGGAACCCTGCGGCAGCCGAGGAGATGAGGATGAGAAAGGACCTGCAGTCAGAGATGTGGAGAGCAATGGCCAACGAGGCTCTCAGTCCGGCTTTGATTATACCAGACCAGGACATCCATGAAGTGATTAAGCTCAAGGTGGTTGATGCCAACCGGGACACACGCGGCCCTCCATATGATTCTCTTCAGACTTATGCTTACGAGGGCCGCGGCTCCCCATCGGGGTCCATCAGCTCACTGGATCTGCCAGAGCCTCAGTCAGAGCTGGACCTCAGTGAGGTAGACAACTGGGGCCCTGAGGTACAAATACTGAGCACAGTATTTCCAGAGAAAGGCCAGCAGCACATCCCATAATGGCTGCGCACAGTCTGTAAAGCAGAAGTTGTGTGTCGTTTCCCTGATGTCTGTTCAAATGGACCACTTTTTTTCATCCAGTTTTGCTGTGGGATTATTGACTGTTTTTCACTGGCCTCAAGTGGAAGTTGATTTTTGAAGAAAAATTTTAAAATTAAGAAAAAAAAAATAAGAACTCACAAAGGAAGCTATTTTCCCTGGTGTATATTTTCTATTGCTTAATAAAAATTCATGATTCCAGATAAGCAAACCCTGCCTTTGTTACATATTTTGTCCATTTCCAACAGCTGCAAAAGCATCCAAATCAATGTCCCGGCTGGTTTAGGATGATATCTTTCATACTAAACTGATCATTTCCCTTCTCAAAATAGAAATTAAATTTTTGTTTTCACAGCCTGTAGTTTTTAAGTTTCACCTAATATTTATACCAGACCGAAATTGAACCTAGTGTCTGCAACATTTAGTATAAATCACCTCTGTTAAAAGCAAGAAAATAACTTATTATAATTCTCATGAGCAGAGGGAGTTTTAATTGGATAACAACGGCATTCTGTGAAAGATAATTGGATTCAAATGCTTGAGTGGGCACCTTTTATTACGTTCCTAGGACTTATAAATCAACTGTGAAAAGTCTGTGTTGCAATCCAGTCCTGATCGATTCCCACGAGCTTCACAATATGCAGATAAAGAGCCCACGGACTGCTTTAATAGTCACCGTAATGAAGATGATGACTTCTGAGCGTCAACACGACGGCAGCTTTTACTGATCTAAATGTGCTCGGCTGTCACAAGTAGTGTTGGAATGTTTAGGAGTCTGACTTTTTGAATACTGAGGGAGTTTCAAAAGTGGGATCATTTCCGCTGACAACAGCATTAGCTAATTGGTAAGCTAGTCAGGAAACAACCCTGCTGACAGATAGATCACTGATTTTAAAGAGACAGGTTTTGACAGGCTATGCACCAGTTGGCTAATTGTGCAAACTGTCTTGCATCCTCAATTGTTTACACTGTGGGCCAACTGGGTGTAATGTAATGTACTCAAATTATTGGAGGAAACTTATTTCTCCAAATTAATTATCTGAAAACTCAAGTCATCAGTTTCTATTTATGTGGTTTTCTAATATTCTAAAACAGTGAACTTAGCCATTTAATTGAACAAGCTGCAATTTGTGTGTGTGTGTGTGTGTATATATATATATATATCATTTTGTATTTATTTATTTATTTATTTTGGACTCTCAACTGTAATGAAACAACATTAGTATAATTAAAAATATACTAGATGTCCACATAATCTGCTTTGTTTTGACCAGGCAGTGATGCATAATTACCATAAGCACAAGGGCTTATGGGTTTTCCCCTAGGCTCACTTTTATACTTGATTGTTTTGAGTTGTTATTCTGATTTGAATTCTTAATCTTATGGGCTTTGAAACCAGCAAAGTTTAAGAAACACAAATATTTGCAATATTATTCCAAAATGTGTCGTGTCAAATAATGTTCAACTAGGACCACCAGAGGTTTTTCATTTGTTTACAGCGTAGAGTATACATTTGAATTGATTACATCTGAGTGTGCTTTAAAAGTCAGACAGTTACACAATGTTTAGCGCAAACTTTAATAATGCAAGAATGAAGCTAGTGCCTGTATTTGTAATATTACATGACCATGTGATGACTGGTCTTCTGTCTCTGTGTAAGAGAGCCAGCAAAGAACCACAGTATCTAAGACCCTGACATTTATTTGGTCAACATAATAATGATGATGATAACTGCATAATTGCTCTTATTTTTGCCTGATACCTCAGGTCATTGTGCCTCAGGCTTTGTTCCTGACTGATTCATCAGTGCATTTTTCTTCTTGTTTCAGCCTTCAGTGATAATTTGTTGTTTTTGTTTGCACTGAAAAAGTGGCTATTTTATTGTTATTGATGATGGTGATGACAGTGATGATCTAGACTGTTGATTAGCCTCATCACAGAAATAGACTTTTCCTACACAATCAGCTCATCAGTGCTTTGACCCTGATTATTGTGAGCCGTATACATCATTATCATGCGACCAAATCAGATTAAATGTTTTAAGATAATTTGTAACTTTTTGCAACTGACTTCTTCAATTTGACTGATAGACGCTGGATGAAGCACACATAGATTGCCATGTCACTTTTGAGTTTTCATTTGAATTCAGTGTGAGTGTAGCAATTCCCCACACCGTTCAAAGCATGAAAGGTAATCATTCTGGTATTGTAAGACTGGTCTTCTCAAAATGTATAATAATAATAATAATAATAATAATAATAATAATAATAATAATAATAGACTTGTACTACACTTTTGGAGACTTGAGAGACTTGTCTTTGTGGCTATTACATGTGATTTGGACTCGATCTGTTGACTCTTTTGTTTTGTTTTTACAGACTAGTTTTGACCTGTTTGTCTGATGGGTGCAGCGTGCAACAGTTAATGTAGGTAAGAAAAAATCGTTAGCATTAAAAAGTAATTGCTTTTAGCAAACAATGTTTTATTAGTTTTTTTTTAATAAAAATTGATTGCATTAAATCAAGAATTTGCTCAAAATTCATGATTAATAGTTAATATTTTTAATATTCAGGTTCTCATACATTTAATTTAATTTCGCTCCTAATGGAGAATTATTTATCCCCTCAGGTTTTACAGAATACAAGTTACTAAATAGGAAGATACAGCACATTCATCTATGAAAGTTATTCTTGATGTGATCTTTTTAAAACTTTTCCCACCCTATACACAGAAGTAAACTGTAATCATAATTTTTGCAGTCTGATTTTACTTTCCTGTTCTTTTTTGTATCTCTTCATCTGATTAACTGAGAGCAGTGTTATTCCATTTTGACAGTTCTGTGGTACTCTCACTGCTCATGGTGTATTCTCACATCCACAAGGGTGTACATTTCATGTACTCTTTTTTTTTTTTTTTATAAAGAAAATAAAATGGCACTTTGATTAGAGAGGCACCTTAACAGGCCTGACCTCATCTGTTTCTAAGATATAGTATAGTATTTTAGTTAATTTTCATATTTATGTCTCAGAATTATATTTATGTCTCATATAATTTCCCTCAGCTTTGTCCTGTTGCCTGCACTGTTCTAATTATGCAGTCCAATTAGTGTTAGAGAGGCTCATCAATGCCACGGCTGAGATGAGTGGCCCAGTTCTGTTCCGCAGTCATGCACTTAATGTTTGGACCTATCTGAACTGTGAGTCACTGTAATGTAATCTAAAGAGCTGCAGAAGATATAGAAAAACATGATGGTTCTAAGTTTTAATAAAATGCCTTTAATTCATGATAGATTTAAAGTTAGGTTTGCCTATTTTCTGCTAATGAGTATTGCTGTTTCATGCTGGCCCACTTTAACAGATCTCTGTTGGGATAATGCTCAATGAACTTATTATGCAAATATTTGGGAAAATAAGACACCCCAGCAGATCCACCAAATGTTTCTTCGTGTACAGTCTTGCTCTCAAAGCAATTAAAACATCTTGACTGTTAGAATAGTTTGTGATTCATTTGACAATTTCTCTTAGAAGTGTCAGCGTAATATGAAACATTGGAGGGATAAGTCGTATATATTGCATGATTGATATATTTTCTATTCAGCAAGGACACATAAAATTGATCAATGGTGACATTTATAATGATAATGTTATAAATGTTATATTTCAAACAAACAACATTTGGTCTTCGTATTCATCAAATAATACTGAAAATTTGTATCATGGTTTAAAAAAAAAAGTTTTCAGAATTGATAATATTAAGAAATACTTCTTACACAAAGAGCGTACTGTAAGTCACAGAAGATCATTACTGAAAGGACTGTCTGTTCACAGAGTGCTGTATCAAAGCTTATTAAATGCAAAGTTGACTGGAAGGAAGAAATTGGGTAGGAAAAGGTGCACAAGCATCAGGGGTGACCGCAAGATTGAGAATACTGTCAATCAAAGCCAAATCAAGCACTTGGAAGAGCTTCACAAGGAGTGGACTGAAGCTGGAGTCAGTGCATCAAAATGTCACCATGCTCAGACGTCTTCAGGAAAAATGCTACCAAGCCACTTATGTTTTTTATCAATTCCAAAGTCGATGCAGCCGTCTACCAGGAGATGCTTCCATCTGCTGACAAGCTTTACAGAGATGCTGATTTCCTTTTCCAGCAGGACACCTGCCCACAGTGCCAAAACCACTTCCAAGTGATATATTTGACCATGATATAACTGTGCTTGATTGGCCAGTCAACATGCCTGACCTGAAGCCCATATGGAATCTATGGGGTATTTTCAAGAGAAAAATGAGAAACAGTCAATCCAACAATACAGACGAGCTGAAGGTTCGATAGTGCCTCAGCAGTGGCACCGGCTGATTGTTACCATGCCACACATTACTAATGCTGGAGTCTGTGCTAAAGGAGCCCCGACCAGTGAGTGCATGAATGAACACACTTTTAAACATAACATTAACATGAACTTTTATGTTTTGCATATCCTTTTTGATGGATCTTTGGAAATATTCTAGTATTTTGAGATACTAGATTTAAGACATTCATGAGCTATAAGCTCTTATCATTAAAATTGAAACAAAAAAACATTTGAAATGTTTTACTTTACATGTAATGAATCTAGAATATATGAAAGTTTCGCTTTAAAAAATATATATTAAATATATTTATTCATTAATATTAAGGTCTGCACAAGCCCAGTCTTGGAAATTTTTTTTTTTTTTTTTTTGTACTTGTACTTGCCACAACAATGGACCTCCAATGAGTCCCGCAATGTCAAATGCATTTGATCCCGTCTGTATAAATTGCTTGGGGAATCAAACCGTGATGAGCTGCATGACACAGAGAATGCTAGTGTGCAGCAATTTTCCACACTGCCTTTGATAACTACTTTTATGGTGCAGGAGCTAATGCTAGTGGATTCTCCACAGCCCTGTTCAACATGGCAGCTTGCATTAAAAATAATGAAGTACATAATTGCCCATTTCATTATTGGCCCATAGATGACACACAGTCTTTTTGTGTGAAGACTGAGGGTAATTACTTCCTGGGACCTAGATGCCCTTTCTGAGACCTTACACTGTAATGCGAGACTTTTTTATTTTTGCTTTTCCGCTAAGAACAATGAGGTCTCTCTAGAAACCATTTCATCAAAAGAGCAGAGGCTTTGTGGAACTACAAATTCCCTCATATGTCTTTCCTGGGTTTTACATTTACAGAGCAACAAGCTTTCTTAGCTATGGGAGACATCAAAATTTGGGCATAATGTGTATCAGACCTGTAGGAATTTATGATAATGAGTGTTCATTGTGTGCATGTGACACAATATCACAAATTCGCCACAAATGTGGCTTGTATGGGAGGGTTGCAAGAAAAAAAGCCACTCCTCAAGAAACACACCTTGAAGATTGTGAATTATTTGGCCAAACCCAATACAGTCCACCATCCATAATAACACCATTCAGTACAGCATGGAGGTGGTCATATCCTGTTATGGGGATGTTTCTCTGCAGCAGGGACTGGAGCACTTGTCAGAATATAAGAAGGAAAATGGATGGGGCAAAATACTGTTAAATTCTTTAGGAAAATCTGCTGCTCTCTGCCAGAAAGTTGTCAATGGGAAGAAGGTTTATCTTCACACAGTGGTTGAAGGAGAAAAATGTGAATATTCTTGCATGGCCTAGTCAGAGCTCAGACTTCAACCCCATTGAATATCTGTGTAATTATTTGAAGACTGCAGTCCACAAACGGACACCATCAAACTTGAGCAGTTCTGTAAAGAAGAGTGGGCAAATTTAGCGGAGTCTAGATGTACCAAGTTAGTAGAGACAGAGACATATCCCCACAGACTAAAGACTGTAATTAGAGCAAAAGGTGCTTCAACAAACAACAAAATACTGACACAAAGCGGTGATACTTCTTTCAAACTCATTGAAACTGTTTTCTTATTTATTTATTTTCTTCCCAACATGTCGGTGTTATGTCTTTCGCTTGGATGTTCACTTTTCACCACCATTTACATTCATTGTGTAGAAGACACATTAAAATATTAAATAAATAAATACAATTATACCAGGAAAGTTTGTGTAACTACCACTGTAAACAAAACAAAACAAACAAACAATCAAAAAAGGTATAATTTTTAATAAAAAGTATACATTTATAATCAAAATTATATATTATACTAAACAAGATTAAATACTTTATGTTACCATTTTGTGGATTTTTTTATAAATAAAAATAGTCACCTAATAATTTACAGTGAAAACACAATGTTATTAGACATTCATCTGGGACAGTTTTTATTTTTTTATTGAAATAGTAGTGTTTCGGTGTACTTTTGCTTTCAGATGTCTACTTTAGGGTGTTACATTTTATATTGTTTTTTTAATGTTTACTGCATTATTGTGTCTTTGTGTGAGTTACATTTTAAAGAATAATTCCCCCAAAATAAGTCATCGTTTAGTCACCTTCAAGTCATTCTGTGAAACAAAAAAGATGCTAATTTGACAAATGTCTATTGTCCATAAAGTAATGGTCACCGAAAAGTTTTGGTTACCAACATTCTTCAATATCATTTTTGAAGTCATGCAGGTTTGGAATGACATGAGTGTAAATGACAGTATTTTTTATCTATTTAATAAAATATAGCTTAGCAGTTAATAAAATAAATGATTTATCATAACCCATGATCATGCTTACATTGCCCAGTCCTGATGTCGAAATCCAAAAGCACTTGCATAACAAAATCGAAAAGCACCTGCGCTTATCAGCTCACGTCTGACAAAAACACATCATTTAAGTCTAGACATCCCTGAGGCACATACACTAATTTTTTCAGTGATGCTATAAAGGCCAGATGGCTGAATGAGACTACTTCTGCTTTTAGATGATCGAGAGAGCAGACTGCAACAACTCAAGGCACTCTTATCAGACAATGGAAATTATGGAAACAATTAGCACTGTCCCCTTTGCAGCAAAAAGTGCACACCAGTGGCATGCACAGACGTCCAGAGGGGCAGGGGAGAAATGGCATTATGAGCTCACAATCAACCTCATTAGTGAAAATTGCAGAAAGTGTCATAAGTGTAATTGGGCAGATTGTTCAGGTGATAATTGGATCCAACCACTTAACAACCAGGTTCATGGCATGACTGTGGCATGCTTATGGCAAAAGTCCAAATTCTCGATGTGTTAAAAATGAAAACCGAATCCTGTAAGACAGATACTCGACCATCTGCTCAAATCTCGCTTTAAACATTTTCACTAACCGAAAGCATGACCACAGGTCTCCATACTCTTGTTGATTCCTTTGGAGGCCACACGAGAGGGATGCAGTATAGTGTGTCCGCAGTAGTAATCATTTGTCAGGCTGTCATAGGTGTGGGGTTGTCTGAATGGGAAAGTGGTGCCTTCGGGCATAGCTGGGAGCAGATTTATAGATCTGACGTTTGCTCTGACACTAGAAGTCTACTCACACCAGGACATTCCTCTGTAGAGGCACTAATCCAATGAGTTTATTATGACATGCTGTGAGGACATGTAGTATAGTCTGTAGTCATCAACCTTAGCTGTCCAATCGAGTTATCTCATTCTAGGCTTCCTCTTCCATTGTTTGCATTCACTTATTATTATTTCATGATTGCCCATCCAAATATTTTATTTTGAAATGTCATGCATAAAAATAAACATTTTGGTAATTTTTCAATCAGGTTCAATCTCTCAACACAATTATGTGCATTAGGTAGTTGTCATGAGCTAATAATAGAAATCAATATTTGTAAGCATTTATGAATCTATGTTAATGTTCATTTATAAATATACTAATTTTTATTTGTGCATGTAATACATTGGTAATTTTATAATTTAATTTGATAGGAATTAACATTAGTCTGTTTTAATACATTGTACTTCAATAAGATTATTCACAGAAATTGATCAGATGCTGCTCAGTTAGTTGAGGCCACATAAAATTAATCACTTGCATTTTGCACATATTTTACTCCATATGGCACAATATGCTTACATCAATACCTTTAACATAATTCTAAGTAGGTTAGAGTTCTATTCATAGACATCTAAGTGACCAATGGAGGTTTTTAGGTCAAACAGGCATGTCTAATGAGATCTAGATGAAAACTATTCAATTAACACTTTAGTTAAATGAGGTGTTCCATCCTCAATGGAGGCATAATGAAAGACAGAATGTATTAAGCTCTTGCTTCATTTCAAGCTTTCAGTAAATTGACCACATGACAAGTTAGCATCTTTACAAAGTAGTATTTCACTGTTAATGTTTGCTCATATCTTGTTTGCAGGGGTTCTCACACTTGGCCAGTGAATTTCCAGCACATTTTTAATTTGAATGGTCAAATGTATATTTGTATATTATTTTCTTTTACATTATTATATTGTATGTTATTATATCATTACACTGCTCTGTGGAATAATTTACTGTTCAGTTGTGCTCCGATATTTTATAATAGTCATTCAGCTATTTCAAACTGGTTAATCTTTTCTGCTAATTTATGGAATAATTTAATTGTGCTACTTGTATGTAGTTTTAGTTCCCAATTTAAATAGGATTTTCAATTTAATTAAATTGATAGTTTTATTATTATTATTATTATTATTATTATTATTATTATTATTATTATTATTATTATTATTATTATTATTATTATTATTTGGTTGCTAATTGTACAAAACAAGACAGGAAACGTCAAACATGGGCACAAGGATGAACACAATATATACAAAATTCCACGGTAAACAATATATATATATATATATATATATATATATATATATATATATATATATATATATATATATATATATATATATATATGTATAATTCTATAAAAAAAAACAAAGAGCAAGAAGTGAGGCAAATAGTTAATAGATAAAGACAGCAAATAATACTTAAATAAGAAATAATTAAAATTTTATATTTTGACAGAGCAACAAAGTTTTTAGACTTTCCTTTCTGCTTTGTTTTTAAAACATATTTGAAGATATATATATTTACAATTTAAATATATATCAAAGGTGGGAATGTCAGATTCTGCCCAGACACCAAGTGACACCCCATAACATCACAAGTAAATGAATAGTTCCCTTTGCTTTGACCATTTTATATATAATGCCATGTTGATTCATCTGCCATGGCTCTGCTGTTAAATTAGCATCACATCAGTTCTATCATGACAAGCCACAAAGACCACAAGATTTGAACAACCATAATCTAAAGAAACATTTATTGATCACAACAAAATCATGAGATTTTAAACAGCTTTAATTGTACAATCTGTAAAACGACAACTCACAGTCTATTACCCTCTTTATTAGTTATTTTCATGAAAATTACACTTTGCAATTCACCTTTCTCACTCTAAAACAGCTGGGGGTGAGAAAGTGGTGTGTTTGTTCAAATAGTGTTTTAATGCACGTTTATAATGAATAATTTTGGCACCTCAGGAGGGCCAATACAGACAACTGAGCTTAGATGGGGTAAAACTCAGCTCATCTCAAATGCTTTGATATGGAGGCACTGGCAACCTGCTGTTCGTCTATATCCAGACGCAGGTGCTTTGTGAATGTCAGAGTAGGTTGAGTCACAGGGATTACTCTCCTGCTTGTCTACCACAGCGGGGAGGCTGACAGGCGAGGACGAGACAAAGAGGACGAGAAAATAATGTCAGTCCACTGTGACACAGCACTTTGACTGTTCTGGCCAACCCTAGCCCGATAAGATCACACTAAAACAGTCCCACAGAGATTCAAATGTGTTTACACAGTCAAGGTGTTTTAAAACTGACTACCTGTCATAATCAAACAGCAGAATTAAAGGCGTTAAATGTAATGTCCCAAAAAATAATTGCGACAACTGTGCAGTAACAAGTGTAATCAGTTACAGAACTTGTACAAAATGTTTTGATATTTCATTCAGTGTTTTCTTAGTTCTGTGTTTGACGTGTTGGTTTTTCAGAGTCAGGCCAACTTACGATAACGCTCCCTCCAAAAACAATTTTCCTGGCTTGGCTTGATTGCTTCAGCGGGATGATTGATGACACTGGAGTGATGAAGGAAGTTGACATATTGCTGTCTGCCGGAGATGTCATGGGGGCATGCATCAGGAAGATGATGATATTTTGGTGACATATGAGGAACAGAAGTGGAGACAATGCTCAAAAACCTACCAAAAGGGAGGCATGTGCATGTTTTCTATTCACCAAATAAATAAATGGACAAAAATATTTTTGAGTTTAAATTAAGTATAATTTCACCTGTATGTTAAAGCTTCCAATAAAATAAAGTAGTCCAGTGTACTAAACAATTGTCTCAGCCAAAACACAACAATATACAATAATATTAATACTGAGGTCAGTTTCAATTTGCAATCAATAACTAAGATGCAAAATGGCACCAGGTGGATTTATGATCCAATCAGTTTTTTACAGATGCGTCTCAGTTTTGACATTTCAGTTTAATCAGTTAATCACTGAACATGACTAGTCTCCTCCATCACTAAGTTTTTCTTGTGCAAACCGACAGGGCACTTATTTGCAGATTTAGATGATGCACCACCACTTTTCCCGCATCTGTTTTGAAAGCCTCATCAAAAACGTAGGTTTGCCTTCATCGTAACCAAAGCAACCCATGCAGATAGGTTGGTTATGTCTAGACACACAAATCAGATTGATCACTTCCAATTAATAGTGCAGACAATGTGCCTAAAAAACCCAAGTAAAAAAAATAAATTAATAAAAATGTAATTTTCTGTCTTGGAAGAACAGTTTGATCTGATGTGCAGTGTTGCCTGGAACTGAAACACACCCTCAACTCAGAGTTCTGACTTGAAAACTCAGTGGAACCATAGCAACCCTGATTTCAGAATCCAAAATGGCTTTTCAGAGCATCAACTCTTAATATATTATTTAATGGCACTCCTGTTTGTCTGTGTCTCCATAAACTCAGTGGTGCAGACATTATTATCCAACGGGCATGATACTTTGATCGGGGTGTTTTTGTTTGTTTGTTTGTCTTTTTTTTTTTACACTTTGAAGACATCATAAGTTTTAATGTGATCTTTCACATTGGAACTTGGGCATTAGAGTGAGGTTGCTGCAATACATTGAAACTGACTGATATTCAAAGGGCAGCCGAGGGGGTTTGATCTCCTTTTAATGTATTGTCATTTCAAGTTCCTACATTATGGCAAGAAGAAAAAAAAAGTTTAATTTTCATTTTGGGTTGCCTCCAAAACGTTTGACTCACTGCGCCTTCAAAAGATTGCAGATGGTTTTTTTTTTTTGTGTGTGTTTTTTTTAACATGTTCCATCCCCCGGGTATGGTTTTATCACATACCTCTGTGAAGTCAAGGACAAATATCAGAATAACTCTGGAAATGGAGCGGCAAAAACTTCAAAGAGGACTGCCAAAGAAATCGATTGGGAATGGAGGCACAAAACACGATAGAAAAGTGTAATTGATCTCATTATTATGGAAGCGCAGCAGTTTACTCTCCTTTTGAGGGAGGAAAAAAGAGAATAATTTCTCTCCTCTCTACAAAACCATTCATTATATGGCTGCTGTGAGAGCATGCAGGTGGGGTTTGGCCCATTTCAGATGTTTTATTCTCAGTTAGAATATCAGGGCGAAATGGAAAATTAACTTCTATGTAAATAGATTGTCTTGATCCTGAAATAAGAAGGCTTGTGTTCTGTCAATTTGTGCTACCTTCCATTAAAACAGTGGGTAGTACAATTCGAAAACGAAAATGCTGCCTTTAAAATTATGGTTTATTAATGTCTACACCTACCACAACCCTAAACCTACCTTTACAGTAATGCAAATACTGTAATTATGTGTTATATTCTCTGTTGTGGCTAGAAGGGATACAGCTACAGGAAATTAGATTGTGTTTTATTAAAGTCTACACCAACCCCAAATCTAAACCACCCCTTACAGTAATGCAGATATATTAAATATTGTTGTATTGCATGAGAAATAAAAAAAATACAATATTGATGTGCGCATGCACAATATGCAAGTGGGGTGTGGGCGATAGGAGGTGTTGGCAGACAGGGCTGACTTGTGCCTTTAGGGGACACAATTTTAAGTATTATTCATTCAGTCATTTTTTATGGTCATGTTCTGTATCACTGCAATCTGATATAACAATTTCAACTAAAATGAATGTTTCATAATGTTTCATTTATTTTACAAATCATTTTGTTTTGTAGTGTGAGGGGCATAATTTTTGAGGGGGCAGGAGTTAAGGGGGGGTGGGGGGATTAATAAAACAAGCACAGAAAATATTCATGGCTTCCGCAACAATTAGCATTACAAACATTACAAACCATTAACTTTTCACAATTTAAACTTTTTTTTTATGGTTTTCTGTGGTGTGTTTTGGGACATATTCCATTAGGATTTATTGTTTTTTTAACAAGCCACCAATAGAAGGCAACCAATTACCAGTAGAGACCGACAGTGCAGTAAAACCAATGCAAGTCCAATTATAACCAGTAAAAGCATTACCATTTGTCTAATGGTATCTATTATTTTCTCTTTTTTTCTTTTTTTTTTCTTTTCTTTTTTTCAGCAGGGCTTTTATTTTTTATTATTATATAATTTTTTTATTAAAAATATTTCATAAAATATCTATATCCTCAAATATGTGTAAGTAAATGCATTTTGCACCATTATAGATTATGTTAGTATAACATCTTGTTACAGGACAGATAGGTCGGAGACAAGAGATGGCAGGTAATGATTTTATTCACACAAGCAGAGGTGAGATAAATGGCTGAGAGGAGACCGGGAAGTGATACTGTCCTTGGTGTAGAGCTGAGTTGAGACCCAAATGGCGATAGTGGAGAAGGAGATGAGGACAAGGGAGACACAAACACTCACGATGGAGACAGGAGGGAACTTGGAGATGTTGGAGAGAGGTGAGTACAACACTTTGAGTCCTTGAAGTCAGCAGGTAGGAGAGTCCTATGTGCAAACGAGACCGGACAGTGGTGAAGCGTGTGTGAGTGCCTTTTAAGTGTTAGATGATGGGTGTGCAGATGAGCGGCAGGTGTGAATGATCAGAATTCCGGTGAGGGAGTGGGTTGTGATTGGGTGGTGTTGGAGCCTGGCGTGTCTGTGACACATCTACTGTAACAGGTGATGGACAAAGTAGCCTAATAGTGTAATTTATTAACATTGCATAACAATCTGTCATTTTACATAAGTAACAGACATGGGTGTCATAAAAAATTTTAATACGACTGACTTTGTATTTAATGTGAATTTAATTTAAATAATAATAATAAATAAATGATTGAATGAATGAATAAATAAGTTACTAATTAGCCTATAACACTTTCATTGTACAAAAAGAGAACAAAGAGCATTTACATGATCAAAACAAGCAAGCTTGTTGATTATGATGTCATAATAATTTTGTGTACAAACTATGACATTTCCAATGTGCAGTACTGACTACATAAATTACAATAATAATTAAATCTTAAAAATCTTAAGAAAATTTAAAATAAATCTCACAAATGATGACATTAAGGAGAAAACGAATGAATAATAAAAGCATAACCATCCAAGAAATGTGTTGAGATCTGATTTTTGACTCTTTCTTTTGAACAGAACAATCAAATTAGCCCAGATGTTCAATGTACAAGCACACAAGGGGTGGCAAGTATAGATTTTTGCGAATAATGTTTGTCCATATTCTGTGGAAAGCTGCAGAGTGGAGGCACACAACAATATACAATTTAATATTGCATTTATTCTCAAATGCATCTAATAGGAGGCCACCTTAGGAATAGTACATTTATACTGGGAAACTATTACAACCAGAACAGTAGAAATCCAGAACAGTGTTTATCTCTTTAGATTAGCTGGCGCTGTGTTACTAGCGGAAGGTAAGGCATCCCCACAGTTAGCGTTAGTAGAGATAAGGTCACAGTAAACACTAAGCCAGTCGCCTCCAAGGGAGAGTGTGACAGGAGACAGTCGGTGGAACAGAAGAGGCATCCGGACAGGCTGAAAGGATCGTCCACATAAACAAAGCATTATGATTTTAGCTTTTATTTGCCATGTACATACGTTAATCAGACAACAAATGCGCTTGCTCTGAAAGACAAATGTGATGTGCAAAATGTATTAAATCCTTCAAATATTCTTTTATACATTGTGTCATGTATACTTGGACAAAACTGTAGCTCAACTACACAAAAACCTGATGTGTTCAATGTAAATGTATTCACAGCTTTGTTACTAGCTGTCAGCCCATGGTGAAGTTGCTGTGGCACAATCAGGACAGGCCATAATAAATGAGTGAAATGAGTTAGCATGTGCAAAAAAGTGAACTTATGAATCTGGCTCGAGGATGATGTGGAACAAATCAACAAGCCAAGTGTTAGGTGCACAAAAAAAAAAAAGAAAAAAAAAAAAAAAAACATCCCAAGGCTATTTTTTCCATTACTATGGTAGTAGTGTACAAACCCGTGAATCATGGAAGGTTGCAAGTTGTGTTAATAGCACAGTCTGTGCTGCCTCTACAGTCGCTCCATAGAGATCTTGCCCTCCTAAAGTTCACTGTGTTTGTATAAAGCTATAGCTAAAGATGGACCTCAGCATGCACCAGGTGAATAATGACTAGAATGTTAGTGTCCCTTTCAAAAAAGTGAACCTCACACAAGAGGATTCGGACTCTTCCAGACTGCACCTGTGGACAATGCCAAGCACACAGTATAAATAGCCAAATTGTCTGCAGACTGTTGGAGTGTGTGGTAGGTGTACGACCAATTAAATATTTTGTGCATGAGCCAAATGCATTGACTCCCTCAGCAGTGGATAAAAAGGTGGTTTACCATGTTCACTTCATTTTTGGCTACTGAGACTAAATTTGTATTAGATCCGGTGCACAAGAAACTACTTCTAACCTTTTGATTAGCATATTCTCTATTTTGTCAACTTAATGTGAGACTACCCAGCAAAAACTCAGTGGCTTAGGTTTACATATTTTGGGTGCTCACACCATGAAATCAGAGGAGTTTCAAGCAATTTGCACTCATAATGTAGATTCAGCCATAACAATCTGTCAGAAGTTAGTCATCCATCCATTTTTTTCTTTCTTTTTTTTAAAGACAAAGTTAAATAATTCAAGGTGGAGTCATGGTTTGGTAATATATGTCATAACGAAAAGCTAATCGATGATAGCAATTCATAATACTTAAATAAATGAACACACAGAATACATAATGCATGTTTAGAGTTGGGGTTAGGGATGGGCCTTCATATTTGTTTGTTTGATGTTTCTTAAAAAAAACATTAATGTGATTCGAATCAAACGATTTTCCTCTGAAATTCTGGTTGGTAATTTCAGCAGAACTGGAAAAATAGTAATGATTTTCAATTGTATTTTGAGTACTCTGCAATTAGTCTGCCTATCATTAAGAAACAATAATGCAGAACAATTAATTATTTAAGCAATTTCACACAAGCACGGCTGTGATTCATACCTAGGCTCAATTCTGCATTCCTAAAGCATGATTATGAAAGTGATACTGCTTTTGTAAAATAGTTCATTAAAACAAAATGATTTTTTTATATAACATTTAAGTGAGTTATACATTTTAGACACAATACTGAAAATGTTACATCTGAATTACAGATGAAAATAATTTCAAATGAAGACAGGCAGAGTGGAATGTTGCCTGTCTCCAAGCGAAGAAACAATAGCAGTGTTTTGATCCTGAAATAATAAGTGTTTTGAATGTATTTTGAATTAATGACTAAATAATTCACTCATAAAGACAGTTACTTGTCTCCACCAACTACTAGCGTATTAATGTAACTTAGAGAAAGAGTCACTCAAAACGTCCATCACTACTGCACAGCAGAATAGTACAAGGAATGAAAGGTGCCATTTATTAATTTATTTATTCAGAAAAAAATCAAACAATAGCTTACTTAGAATTGTCTATAGAAGAGCGTATTCTTATATCAAAGGCAAGGAGACAGTGATGAAAAAGGATCTAAAAGCACTCTCAGGTATCATGTTACTCCTCTGGGTAAGTGCTGATTATTACCCCAGTGTATTGCACTTATCTGTCTCCTGTTGTGTGGAGTGCTTCGGCATACCCAAGTACATTTTTTGCTGCTCAATTGTTCATCGGAGTTGAGGACTGGGAGGTGTCCAGCAGAGCACATCTCTTGCAACTGTGATAGAGGGTAGAAAGACAAGAGCTGCCAGCTGTGTATCCATCTGCTTGCATCTGGCATCAAACTGAGACTGACTTATGAAGCTCTGCAATAGATGCTTATTTGATTCAAAGATAAGAAAAGGCCTTTTTGATTAGCCAGCAACAAAAACACAATTTCCTTGACATGATAAAACCTTAACTACTGCAATGGAATCCCATTACTTCAGACCATTACAGACATCAGTCATTGAGTACATTTTTTAATGGATATTTTTATCCTTGGTAAAAGAAAATAACTTGTGCCACAAAAGAAACAAAACAAAAAAGGATCACAATCTATATATGCACTTTCAAAAAATACTGCAAAATTCTTTTCTTTTTTTTCTTTTTTTGCTAAAGCTGAGGAATTATAGATTCCTCTTCTGCTTTATATTGGAGTTCAGGGAAGACTTTACCCACTATGTTCAAACAGAGCTTTTTCATAATAAATATAAACCTGTCCTTAATCAATATGATTTTGGTTTAACGGTACTGTAACTGTGAAACATCCAACAATTGTCATTTGTTGTTCCCATCACTCTTCTTGCTTATAAAACAGCCTGCTTATTTGGCATGACACATGTAACTGTCGCTGGGTTACCTGCCATTAATATATTTGTGGCGTGCGGTATAAATCATGGTAAAATATTATAAATGATACGGCAGATAATGATTACAACAGCTATTGTAATCTCCTGTTGATCTGTTATCTTAAGAATTGAAACATATAATGGGTCACATTAGAAGGAATGCACAGCCGTGAATCTGTGCTGAAGAGAGATCACTCGCCATGTGATATGATGGTGTAAGCTGCACGAGGCCTGATCTGTTGGCCATCCCTCCCTTCCACATTAATTCAAGTTTATCAGCTACTGGACACGTTCGACATGAAAGAAGGATATATATTAGGGTGACCACCCTTCCCGCGTAGCGCGTGCATGCACAGCATTTGAAGCCCAATTCATTCAGTCACACATAATCAATGCTTGCTCAAAAAAAGTTTTTTCACTCGAATAGCCAAACGAACATTACTTGACAGTTCAGCACGCTACTGTTGCCACACCCACCCTTCGGTTGAACTGCTGACTAGGTTGTTGTCAACCTTTTCTTTTGTTGTCATGACAGCGCACGCACGTGCATACCAGACACACTGGGAAGGAGCTTTTAGATGCACGCTTTCCAATTCGAAAAATTGAGAAATTCTTTAAATATAAAAAACGTACCAGCAGGCTGTGAGTCAGAAGCGCCAGACTGTCCTTGCAAATTTGGAACTGCACCGCTTTATAGAAACAGCCTTTGTGCGACAGACGCATTGCAGGCTACTGGTTCAGGAAGTGTCCTCATCTTCCATAAAATGCGCAGCAAGCATCTGAATATTGTTGTTAAATACAACTTAACCACTGATTTCTAGTTGTGTCCTCTTTTGGAAGGCAAAACAAAGTAGTTTCACTTTCACAATGAAACTCAGTTTTGAGTCAGGAGCCTGAGAACAGCTCGGCCTGCAGATTCTTTCAGCAACCACATGTGACAACCCCGGGCTGGACTCCGCTTGATCCACGGTGAAAGCCAATCTTGCCTTCTTCAGCTTGAAGTTAATGTATTTCCTCAGTGACCAGCACGAATCAGCACTAGGTATGACTAGGTGGATATCGTCCCCTTTTGGAAGGCCAAACTAAGTAGTTTTGCTTTAACAATGAAACACACAGCGTCTCCACGACATGGCGGCAGCAACAGCAAGAATAATAATAATAAGTTACACCTTCTTTCTTTGCGGGAACATTTGGGAGGTGTTATGCAAATCTTCCCACACAGTGATGTAGACATGAGGGGACATGGACACCAGGCATTTTAGGAGGACATGGACAAGTCGTGGGAAGTCGTGGCCTAATGGTTAGAGGGTTGGACTCCCAATCGAAGGGTTGTGGGTTCTAGTCTCGGGCCGGACGTAATTGTGGGTGGGGGTAGTGCATGAACAGCTCTCTCTCTCCACCTTCAATACCACGACTTAGGTGCCCTTGAGCCGCAGCATAAATGGCTGCCCACTGCTCCGGGTGTGTGTTCACTGCTCTGTGTGTGTGCATTTCGGATGGGTTAAATGCAGAGCACGAATTCTGAGTATGGGTCATCATACTTGGCTGAATGTCACTTTCACTTAATTTTTTAGAAATAATATCTCTTTGGATTTGAGACTTCAGTCTTTGCAACTTTACAGATCTTCTTTATGCACCAAGAGCTTGTAACACTCCAAAGAGAAAGGAAAAATTTGTCACATCATATGACCCCTTTAAAAAAATTCAGATTTTCTCTCCAACATGGTATGGTGCCTGAAGTTCAAGTCTACATTATAATTGCTAAATGTAGCGATAAATATATGGTTTTCTAATGCTGAGTGGACCACCTGTTGGAGCATTTGGAAGCTGACTGGAGTTTTAACGATGTCTGTTCCATACATGCTCTATGTTTGTGTGGCAGAAGGGAGGAGGAATTAAGTGAGGTATCATTCAGAGAGTGCAAGCTGTTGGCAGCTACTCAGGGGGTCAAAATAATGAAACATTAATTTCTTCAACATTAACTTTCAAAAGAGCTCGCAGTGTTTCAAATAAAAAAGGCAAAAAGAAGTTCATAACAGGTTCTTAATTATAGGAAGGCAATGAAGAGGGTGGCAATGACATTTCAGTGAGTGGACCACTTTTGTAGATGATTAACATTTCCGTTGGATCAAAACGTTTCCATTAACAGGAAGAATTTCAGCCATGACTGTATCAAATGCACATCGGGTGGGCTTTCAAGTGCCAGTTGTTCCAACCTAGTGTGCAGAAACCACCTAGAAATACTCTGCATGAAATCTGAAATGTAAAAAAAAAAATGACTCCTTCTCTGCACCATCACTGTGCAAAATCATTTGGATTCGCATTTAATTCCCTTTGGCTTGATTCAATAGTCCTCTTTCAAGGACAACAGACTGATGGAAAGTATCATAGGACATTACAGATGATAAGATGCATACTGGAATAAAAGTTCCTAAGCCGTTGTTGGCTTACTTTCAGACAGATTTGGACACAAACTCTAAAAATTAGTTGTAACAAACTTGATGCAATGCATTGCAAACTTTACATTGTCAGTTTAGTTTTTGTGTCTAAAATTCTTGAGAATTTTTCTGACATTAATAGAGGAGCATGTATCCAAAAAATGGGAGAAATGCTCGCTTACTTAGAATCTGGACTAAGCTAGCACTGCTGATTATCATTTAGGACATACTGTTATAGTCCTCACTCTAGCTTTAATCTTAGATGTATCCTGGAGGAAAATCAATCTGTAGCAGGCTTAGATGTGAATACAGGAATTTCTTTCAGGAATATTTTTTTGTAATGTTCAGATGAAATTCTGAGGCTGTCTGTGAGACAAGGCAGATGCACAAGAGCACAATCCACTTGTTATTTATGGCTGTTTGTGTGCCTGTTTCCCACAAAGTAGCAGGGGAGTTTCACAGCTATTTCCAAGATTTGGCGAAAAGCTTTATGCCACTTTAGAATGGGTAAAATGGTATTACTGATAAGAGTATAGAGAAAATACAGATTAAGTTATTGCATAGGCATGCAGTTGTAGTTCATTCGAATGAGTGAGTAGGTAGAAAATCACTTTTTTGAGTCTTTAAAAAAGAATTAAGTTATCTAGATGGATGTTATAGTGTAGTCCTAATGAGACACTAACCTCTAAATGGTTAACCTCCCAGCTTTTTTAAAACATGTGAAAATGCACTAAACTTAAATAGTTATAATTCATGAATGCTTTGGAATTCAGACCTAAGGATAATCAGCAGGTTAGCGTTTAAAAAAAAAAATAAGTTACAGAAGTTTGCATTTAATGTACAGGAAATGTGCTTTTGCTATATATATATATATATATTAGGAAAATAAATATTTTACCAAATATTTTGGAATCTAAATTTATTTAAAAAATTCAAAGCCAAATGTCTAGTAAAATTGCAATTGATCACATCCAAACACCATTGATTCATCCATCCATTCTTAAGGTATTTGTCCTCTGTTTTAAAAACTTAAGGTGAATCACTGCTGTATTATTGTGCATACTGAATTGTGATTGGTGGGAAGAACGAAGAGGCATTAAATTCAAGGCCATTGGCTTTGTGCTGTTGTGTGTACATTATTTGATTGACTCCAGCAGCGCATGGACAGTGGGGGATTCAAAACACTTGGAGATGAGATGTAAGTGTTTTCTGTATGAAACAGTGGTAAATGCAAAATCACTCGAGATAACAGTTGATATCTCATAACAGAATATATATATAGATTATTTAAGTAAACCAAAGAAAATAATAAAAAAGGGAAAATTATAATGTACATAAACACAAACTATAATTTTATCCTCCTGTTTCAGTCAAATGTTAAACCTCTTTTAAAAGTTTGTAGTTCTTGTTAGTGAAGATATAATGGGCTTTAGATGATCTTTTCACGTTTATTTTTTATTTATTTTTTTTGCTTTATTGATTAGAGCCCAATAGTCCTGGGGTGCTTCCCAAAATCAATTGGTCTCAAGTTCCTTTGTTACCAAAAGTGCAATGAAGCTTGCGAAGTGTTAAAATGTAAATTTGTTTATATTGGTAAAAACTTTTCAATGTCAATCTGAATATATGCTATATGTCCCAGAGCAGTCCTGGTATTTGGTGACAGCTGTGCTCCCGCTGCTGTTCTGACTGTTGTTTTCATTATTTAAATCTTTGATTAGCAAACTTTCTATATTTTCTTAATTTATCTTACATTAATATTTTTGTCCCATTATGTATATGGCAAAGTGTTCATGTGTCTAGTTCATGTGTATAGAAATGAGCTGTTTCACTTGACCATCATCCATCTGGTGGTGACAGATAGTCCTAAACTTGCACCCTTGGTTGAGACAGTTTTTCTGTTTTGAACTGGCTGGATTTCTTAGATAAACAGAGCAATATTTTGTCAGCGCCATAGTGTTTACACTTTTTTGTGGGGATCTGCCTACTAAAATTTTTTTTCTAATTGACTCTGCTGGGAGACAGTTTTAAATGCATAATGGGCATTATTATTTCTGTTGGAATTAGAACTATTTTGCTCTGTTTGCTCTCCATGTAATCTCACTTTGTTCTATGATTAACAATTGAGATATTAAAGGCTTCCTGTGATTTCTCATTTTGAGTGTATTCAAAGCCTCCCGAGTTGCCTGTTCAGCAGGTCTCCTTGAGCCACGTCATGTACACCATAGAGTTATTTAAACAAGCGTAGACCATCTTCAAATATTCTTCAATTTGTAGCAATTTGAGTGAAGATCCATGGAGAGCACCACTGTAATAAAGTCAGGAGGCTTAAGCCACTGTTCTTGTGGGAGAAAAACCTTCAATAACACTCACACCTGGCTAAACACTTTCCTTTTCAACACTCGTTTATTTTCATGTAGAGGGAGAGAGAGGATCATTTATTTCATTTGTAATGAAATGTGAGCACTGAGTCTGGGGGTCACTTCAGGCCCTTCCTTTGAATGGGAGATGTGCATGCTGGTGGAATCCCTAAGCAGATCTCCACAGCTGCCGTGTTAAATGGATAGAACTGACAGGCGGACGTGACTGACACATCTTTTAGGAAGGTGAAAACCTCACATTGTGAACCATCTCCTGCTAATGCAGGGCTTATTTTTAGTTATTTTGTAGACCATACTCATTAGAATGGGAAATATGGCTTGTGTGTAATGGTCTAGGCAAGGGTTGAATTGCGAATGCAGTAGGATGCCATACACCTTGTTTTTCCAAAATGGAAATAGGGCCTGTCTCTCGTTAAATCAGAGTATTTCATGTTTCCTGAAAAAGCTTCTGCAAAGCAGTTCATATCACAAACAGATTTGATAACAAGAATGCTGACATTTTATTCCTTTTCTTTAAAGCAAACATGAATTGGGGTTATGGTACGACAGTGGAATTAAATGGAGCCAACTTTTGTTTGATTTAAAAGTTTTAAATTATTTGAAATACACTTAAAGTATATTATGTATTCCAAATGAATGTGTGTATTATGTGAGAGCCTGTAAAGTTGTTCTTGTTATCCTCATCGTTTTAGGGTTTATGCTGTCTGGCAGCAATGTTGTACAATTGGAAATAACTTTTTGAAGAAAAATAATTTTATTTGTTTCACTTTAAAAGCATGCAATATGGAAGTTGTGGCCTAATGGTTAGAGAGTCGGACTCCCAAACGAAAGGTTGTGAGTTTGAGTCCCAGGCCGGCAGGAATTGTGGGTGGGGGGAGTGCATGTACAGTTCTCTCTCCACCTTCAATACCACGACTTAGGTGTCCTTGAGCAAGGCACTGAACCCCCAACTGCTCCCCGGGCGCTGCAGCATAAATGGCTGCCCACTGCTCTGGGTGTGTGTTCACAGTGTGTGTGTGTGTGTGTGTGTGTGTACACTGCTCTGTGTGTGTGCACTTTGGATGGGTTAAATGCAGAGCACAAATTCTGAGTATGGGTCACCATACTTGGCTGAATGTCACGTCACTTTATACTGTTTAAATCTTGTGACTATACTATTGAAACAGTGGGTATTTTAACGTTCACTGGTTGGTTGGCACCTTCAGTGCCTCACTGTAACCTATAGTTTTTAAAAGGATTTTTAAAAATTGTCCTAATTAACATAATACCACAAATGCTGTTGGTTGAGCTTAACTTGTACAGAACCTGGAATATTTTCTGAAAGTATGTGAGTTTACAAACTTCTCAAATGTTTTTATACTTGCCCCATTTAGACTAAGTCAAAATAGTCATGTTAAAAAAGTGGGTGCATGAAGTATTAACATGATATGTATTTAAACCTACTTTAACCATGATAACAT
Source organism: Carassius auratus (assembly GCF_003368295.1). Taxonomy (NCBI): domain Eukaryota; kingdom Metazoa; phylum Chordata; class Actinopteri; order Cypriniformes; family Cyprinidae; genus Carassius; species Carassius auratus. Next base: position 23,459 of record NW_020526438.1, on the reverse strand, counting down.
TAATTTTTTCCCCGGCCAGTGACATAATTGTGTGCTGATATTTTCTGAGCAGCATTGCATTGTGTAGATAAAAGCATTAAATGTCAGACCCTGCTTACAGAGAGACTGGTTGTGCACTGGGTCATCGCTGAATCCCAAATCTAAAAGGCGGATGCTTGAAAGCCACAGCTACAGCTCAGATAGTGTCCTTAAGAAAACATGCTTCCATATCTGCTTCATTTCAAAGACGATGGTCAACAAACAGCCATTTTATCTGGTGGCCATCCTTCATGAGAGCACTAAACTCCCACACAGTTTAGCCAGTGCAGCTATGTAATCTTATGCTAAATTTACTTTTAAAATCACGTTGTTGTTGTTGTTGTTTTTTATCTTACTGTGACGCAATTCAGTCTTTTAAATCTCATTTCACACTTTCACTTGTCTTTGAATAAAGCAATGTAACAATTTTCGCTCTAGGGCAATGTTGCCAGCTTTCACATAAATGTGTCCTCTGTAAGAATGAACAGTAGAAACCTCTAATAACATTGTCGCACTGCTGAACCTTTCATGACAGCAAACTTAACCAGAGGTGATGTGTGTTGTTGACACTGCATAAACAACAACGCCCATCACTGTGTCTTTTGAGATTTGAGGGGTGAACTGAGCTCTAAAGATGATGCTTCTATTGCCTCATAATATCCCTTTCAGGTATTTATGAATTATGTTCTATTTAACTGCTGTCACTCACATCACAAAATGAGATCCTGTAATAGAGAAGGAGAATAAGTGTCAAGCATTTGTCTTATAAGAGGATACGTGTGACACGCTTTTAACACCATTTTTAATTAAGCCCCTTCAGTCAATTATGGTGAGTGATTAAAGATTGTAACAATGAATTAGCAGAAGAGTAAACTCTAATGAGCTCATTTTAAAAATGTTACATGAGGGCAATTAAATGGCCCATATGCTCTCTTTGTTTTAAATGTTATGGAATGGGGCTGTTTTCTCAGACATGCCAGCCAAATGATTGGACACTACATATTATTTTACTACATTTTCTGTAAAGTAGTAACATAACTGATATTATAAAACAACACACATGGAAGTAGGGGAATGGGAAATAACATAAGGACAGAAATAAGAATGGTTTCTGCTTTCTTGTTTGGGCCAGTAGTTTGGATTTTACTGGGCATGGAAATGTTGTCATCAGCCAAGCCAACACGCACACATTTTCAAATGCATAATTTATGACTGTAATTTCAGGTTTATATTATATTTATGACTATAATTTGGGATTATAGATTTATTTCATAGTTATTATATGTAGTATTTAATATTTATCTACATTTCATTTGTAATTTATTATGCATTTTTTGATCATGGTAAGTTATTGAGTCCTGAATTTGGTAGGACAAAATAAATTAATGAATAAAAAAAAAAAAAAAAAAAAAACCTTGGCTGCTTTTCCCCTTATGCAGTATTTATTTATTTATAAAAATTTCAGTTTTGCAAATAAATTCAAATTTAGGCACAATTTATTTGTTTACAAAAACTAATTCACTGAATTAAAGACCTTTTTTTATTTGTTATTATTTTATTTTTATTTTTTGCCTGAATGAAGACTGGAGTAATAGCTGCTGAAAATTCAGCAAATCATTTAAAACTATATAAAAAAAAAAAAAAAAAAAAAAAAAGTTTTAAATTGTAATAATGTTTTGAATCAAATTCAGGCATGAGAATAAGAGACTTTAAAAGTATTAAACGACCTTACCGACCGTTACTAAACTTTTGAACAGTATTGTAAACTGAGTCAAGTGTGTCTAAACCTTCGACTGGTAATGTATTTGCACTCCACTCCCTGTGATTTGTTGGATCTATTTCAGATTCTTCTGCAATTCCACTCGCAATCCCTTCACTCTCTGTTTCATGTGAGAAATATCCACCGGAGCTTTGATCAGACGAGCAGATTGCTTCTCTCTCTGTCTCCCTCTGATTTCGCCAAAGGTCAGAGCTCCGCAGGAGAGCCGAACCGAACAGATCTGCGGATTGTGTCTCTGAGAATTTCAGAGAATGACTGAAACAGCTCTGATTCCCTCCGATCTGTTGGGAAATGCTTTTGTCAAATGTGGTAAACGTGAACAAAGGTGACCTTTCGGTGTATTTGAAGGGAGGTCTTCATTCTCCATCCATTTGTGCAGGTCTGGAAACCTGCTGACTGAATCTGAGGCTGAAGGAAGCTGTTCGCACTGTAGCCCTCATGATTCAAAGCAGACCACCTTTTGCAGCATGCAGTTCTTGTGATGGCAGCAGTGTGCTTGCTCCTGAATTATAGTTTTTCTCTAAGATCAATATATATTGCTCACAGATCCGAGGGCTGGTCTGATCCACAGTAGCACATTATTACAAAAGGCATTGAAATGCTACCATTAGGGCTGGATATTACAATAAAATAATTACAATTCTGGCCAATAAGATAATTTATAAGATCATTTATGTGTTGATATTCAATATTAAAATATAATATATTTTTTTTCTAAATTAATGAAAACCAATTCACTAAAACTGGTTAGTTACTTTGAGGTACCTCATTTATTACTTTGTAAAGTTGATTTTTTTGCATTTTTATTGTTATGAAATACCAGTTTATTTTGTAACACAATGACAGTGATGCCTTTTCTGCAGTGTGTGTATTTTCTGCATTCCTAACAGCACCAAACCATATTGTAACAGATAATTATGACTGTTTTCAAACAAGTTCTTCGTCTTCTGTCTACCATGGTACAAAAATTTCCTGCATCAAACTGACACAATTTTTTGAGCCAGTGTTAAGTCCGGCCCAGTCAGTTTAGAGCTGCTGGTGTTGCAGATATGACACACTTTACCTTTTCATATCTGCCATATAATAGAGAATACTTTAGACAACCCCCACAAAGGATTCATAATGTTGTGAAAGTGAAATGTTTGCCTGAGAGACATGAAGAATGACGGAATACATCATAAGGTTTGCTGACGACTGTCCTGTTTCTTTCTCAAATTTAACATTCTCTGCAATCAGCCGCCCTGCTTTTTTCATAAAATATTTTAAATTGGACCCGATATTCCGATTAACATTTAAAGCATATCTCTGTCACATTTTAATTACTCTGAGCATGTGCACAGACAGAAGCTCAATTAAAGCTCATGTATTAATAATTAAATTCCAGGGTAGACTTACAGATGGAGAAATGAGACCATCATTGCACTCACTTATCTATCTCATTCATAATTGCTAATTATGTGCCATGCTAGTCTTAATGATGACTGGGAGCTGGGCACAGCTTAAGTCACTTTCCGGAACCAAATCCATATCGTGGGATAAAATGGATTGTGTCAGCCACTTTGAAACAGATGATACTGTACAATGTCAAGCAGTCAAAAAGGGTTTCAAAGAGCCACAACAAGTGTATTTAACTTTCAATCTAGTCATGGAGCATTTCTTTCCACTGTTTTCTGTAAAGCTGCTTCTGTAAAGACTTCTTGGCATTTTCAGTATTAGAAGATCTTTAGAAGTGTCTACCTAAAAGTAACACTGATCCAGTTGAACTGATTCAATGTTTGTAGTCACACTTTATCAGGATCACTGATTTCAGTGCTTGGTGGTGGGCTCATAAGTTCTCAGTTACAGTTAACTCATGTTGGGTGTTGAAACACAGCTGACTGTTTTCCTTCATTCCAAAAGTAAGATGCTTGTATAAATGTGTGATGAAACAGTACAAAATGTGCACGAATGTGTGATGAATAGTAATTAATGACATCAACATGCCGTTCAAGTTTGGGGTCGATAATTGTTTATATATATATATTTATTGAATTATTATTATGAATTATTATTCATTTATTTATTTTTGAAAGAAGTCTCATGCTCACCAAGTCTGCATTTGATCACTAATACGGTAAAAAAATAATAATAATAATAATATTAAAGCTGCAAGCAGCGATGAACGGGCCCTCGCACCCGGGCTCACCGGCAGCGAGTGGCTTTAGTTAATAGGTGAACGGTGAGAAATATGCGTTTAAACTCATAAATATAAGTAGAATATATCAATGTTTATTCCATATATGTGCCAATCTTCCTGTTGCCAGCAGGTGGCGCTATCATTATAATGGAATATTGGCCTTCAGGAATATCATGTGTTCAGGGCAGGACTTTTATCGAACATGTGAGGTTTGGGGAGGATTGGACACTTTATGCCTGAGTTACAACAACATCCTATTTCATGGCGAAACAATGAAATTTGTCAGGCCGCCATGGACACGCCCTTTAACGAAACCTCAAGATCTTCGCAATTTAAGATCGCAAAAGGATTTAGATTACACGGACCAAGTTTGGTGTTGATCTGAATAAATATCTAGGAGGAGTTCGTTAAAGTACAACCCCTGAAAATGGCCAAAACAACAGCAATTTTGAAGGGAAAATTCAAAATAACTGACTTCCTGTTGGGATTCGGACTTCGTACCAAGAGACTTTTTCGTAGATATTGGTGTGTTACATGTGTGTACCGATTCTTGTACATGTACGTGAAACATAGCTCAAGGCGCACTCCGTTTAAAGTGTATACGCACTCCGTTGAAAGTGTATAGGTGGTGCTATTGAGCCATTTTGCCACACTCGATGGAATATTGGCCTTCAGATCTGTTCAGGCCAGGACCCTTATCACACAAGTGAAGTTTGGGCAAGATCGGACATTTTATGCCTGAGTTATAACATCTTTTATTCCCATGGCGAGACATTGAACTTCATCACGGCGCCATGGACACACCTTTTAACAAAAACTCAAGATCTTCACAACTAAACATCACACAGGTCTTTAGATTAGACTGACCACAAAAAAGACATTGATGTCATAAAATTTCTAGGAGTAGTTTGTCGCAGTGTAAAATATGTAACTTCCTGTTGCCAATAGGTGGCACTATTACTATAACTGAATATTGGCATGTAGATCTGTTCAGGTCAAGAGTCTTATCCAACATGTGAAGTTTGGGGCAGATTGGACATTGTATGTCTGAGTTACAGCAACTTCCTTTTTCATGGCGAAACATCGAAATTTTTCAGGCCGCCATGGACCCGCCCTTTAACGAAACCTCAAGTCCTTCGCAATTTATTATCGCAAAGGGCTTTAGATTACACTGACCAAGTTTGATGTTGATCTGAATAAATCTTTTGGAGGAGTTCGTTAAAGTACAACCCCTGAAAATGGCAAAAACAACAGCAATTTTGAAGGGAAAATTCAAAATAACCGACTTCCTGTTGGGATCCGGATTTCGTACCAAGAAACTTTTTTGTAGGTATTGGAGTGTTACATGTGTGTACCAATTTTTGTACATGTACGTGAAACATAGCTCGAGGCGCACTCCGTTGAAAGTGTAAAGGTGGCGCTATAGAGCCATTTTGCCACACCCGGTGGAATATTGGCCTGAAGATCTGTTCAGGCCAGGACTCTTATCACACATGTGAAGTTTGGGGAAGATCGGACATCTTATGCCTGAGTTATAACATCTTTTATTCGCATGGCGAGACATCGAACTTCATCACGGCGCCATGAACAAGCCTTTTAACGAAAACTCAAGATCTTCACAACTGAACATCGCACAGGCCTTTAGATTAGACTGACCACAAAAAAGACATTGATGTCATAAAATTTCTAGGAGTAGTTCGTCGCAGCATAAAATATGTCACTTCCTGTTGCCAATAGGTGGCGCTATGACTATAACTGAATATGGGCATGTCAATCTGTTCAGGTTCGGAGTCTCATCAAACATGTGAAGTTTGGGGCAGATTGGTCATTGTATGTGTGAGTTATAGCAACTTCATTTTTCATGGCGAATCATCGAAATTCGCCAGGCCGCCACGGACACGCCCTTCAACGAAAAGTCAGGATCTTCGCAATTTTACATCGCAAAGGCCTTTAGATTAGGCTTACCAAATTTGGTGTTGATTTGAAGAACTCTCTAGGAGGAGTTCGTTAAAATACAACACATGGAAATGACCAAAATTACACAAAATATGCTCATAATATTAAAAATAACCGATTTCCTGTTGGGTTTAGAATTTCGCTCCAAGAGTCTTTTTTGTAGGTATTGGTGTGTTACATATGTGTGCCAATTTTCGTGCATGTACGTGAAACATAGCTGGAAGGCTGTTGATTTTCTTGGTATAGGTGGCGCTGTCGAGCCATTTTGCCACACCCTCTTCTGAATCCTATATCAGACGAAAATTTTCACCAGGTTTGACGAGTGTGCAAAGTTTCATGACTTTTTGAGCATGTTAAAGCCCTCAAAAATGCGATTCATTCGGGAGAAGAAGAAGAAGAAGAATAAATATAGCTGCAAGCAGCGATGTCGGGCTCAAGCCATCAGTGCAACGCCACCCCGGTGGCATCGGGAAAACTGTGCCCAGCGGGCATAAGCATTTACAGTAACCCTCTGACAATCAAGTTTTAAGGAATGCGGCAGTTAAAGGGTTAATCCGACCAATCTAGACTTTGAAATCACATACACAGAACAATATATATAACTTTAGTAACACATTATTTTTATATTTAAAAAAAATGTATAAGGTGTGCATTATAGCTGACACCTATATGAACACATTACAATTGTTTTGTGACTGCAAGTCTTTCTTCTCAAATGCTATTGAGCTTCAAATTTGCATTTGAGCCCATGTGAAAAAGTAGCAAATTTACATATGACTTACAGTTTGTTGTAATAAATATCAAACATTCAAATTAATTGTGCATTATAGCTGTCACCTAGATGAACAATTACAGTTGTTTTTGTAAGTAATTCTCTTCAAATGCTACTGACGTTAGAAAAGTGTATAACAATATCACATGTAACTTTAGAGACCGTCCCTAAATTTGAGACTCTTGAATGTTCACTGTCAAGACAGCTTTATGCCTTTTTTTTTTTTTTTTTTTTTAGTTTTCTTTTCTCTGTGTCGGATTGCTGATGTCCTATACCCAGGCATAGATGTCCATCCATCAATTACGAACATTCAGGCGCAAACATGAGGTGTGAGCGGTCGCGAGCGCGGATGGGAGAATGGCGCATGTTTTTTTTTTTTTTTTTTTTTTAAAGCAACTGGGATGGTGCCCCCTCTGGGAGTTGGTGCCCTACGAAGACTGCATACTCTGCATATAGGGAGTGGTGGTACTATCTGGAAGATATATTCCTCAAACCATCGTACAAGAGGAGGTGATGCTAATCCTTCAAGAATCGCTCAAAAGCTATTTAAGTGTACAGTTTCATTTTATTGCATCTTGAAATAAATATTTCTGAATTCTGAATCAAACTGGGTTGGGTTTATTTATTTATTTTATGAGACAACTGAGACTTTAATCTCCTTTGTAATATATGTGCTTTTAATTAAACCAAGAACAATTTATTTATAGATGTATTACTGCTTAATAATGACTATTATTAAGGGAAAAGGATTTATAATCATGAACTATTTACTAATGCTTAGCTAATGAGTGCAGTTATTATAAAGTGTTACCAATGCATTTACTAATGTTAACAAATTAGACATTATTTTACAGTGTTACCAAATCCTTAAATAATTTATTAGTGTTTTGTAATGATTTTAATTACCTATAAGCATTTGTGAAATAGTTTTGCTTGCATTGCAGCTTTATCTGTCAGTTGAAGAGTTTTACTGTTACATCCATGAGATTAATAAATGTCATGTCACAGAATGTCATAGGTCAGTATCAAATGAGTTTGAAATTATTATTTGCAGCACAAATAAGGATTATTAGGATGTTTTTAAATCCCTAAAACTGTCAGAAAATGATAAGGCCTAAGAGATTTCTTAACCTGTAATGAAAGGAAAAAAACGCCACCATTAGCAACAACAAAAACAATAACAATTTAAAATACAGATTTTTTTTCCTGATTATTAAAGGGATGATTAGGTCTCTCTCTCTCTCTCTCTCTCTCTCTCTCTCTCTCTCTGCCAGACAGCCCCTCCCTACAGTCCACATACACTGTCAATCACCAAAAATTCACAGTCACCAACCCCCTCACACTCCCCCTCCCTCTCCCCCTCCCTTTCCTCACACAGACAGAGTGGCCAGAGTGAGATCATGTCAGTTGAGAAGTCTGACAGTTTTGACATTTTCTTTTATCCATACAGTGTTGTAAAGTTGTGAAACTATGCATATTTCCTCAGAATGATTTGATCTCTGTATGAACAAATGCTTTGAAGTGTTTGGAAGCTGCAATTTAAACATACAAGACAATTAATGTTTCCCTTTTTACTGTCATTTCAAAAAATCACCACGACAAAACAGTTCAAGCTAACCAAAATCTGTTCGCAATTTAAGTTCCTCAATGTTTTTTCTTCATGTAGAAAAAGTTTGGTGTGTATAGTGTACTTCCCCTTTGAGGAGCATTCATTAATTCACAAAATAATCTTCCCAAAAATCCATATTCAAATCAAAATAGTGGACTTCCTGTTGGTTGTAGCTTATGACTGTGAATTAGAAAGTTGTCCGTCTTGATAAGAACAATTTATGTACCAAGTTTGGTGTCTGTAGCTAAAACTAAATAAAATGCATTATTATTATTACTATTATTAGCTGTACACTTGATAAAAAATGTTCAATATAAACTTATGCAATTGTGTGTGTGTGTGTGTGTGTGTGTATATATATATATATATATATATATATATATATATATATATATATATATATATATATATATATATATATATATATATATAAATTCAAGTGTACAGTTTTCTTTTATTGCATCTTGAAATAAATATTTATGAGTTCTGTGTTTGTTTATTTTATTTATTTTATTTTTTATTTTACATTTTTTTAGGAAGATTACAGCCTTTAATCTCCTCAAAATAAATGTGCATATAAACCATGGACAATTAAATTATAGCTGTATTTATAAAATGCTTACTAAAATATTAATTTTGGGAGAAGGCTATATAAAGCATGAACTGACTATTTACTAATGCTTAGCTAAGAATTGCAGCTATTATGAAGTGTTACCAATGCATGTACTAATGTTAACAATTGAGACATTATTTTAAAGTGTTACCAAATCCTTTAATAATTTAAAAGTGTTTTGTTATGATTTCATTAACCTATAAGCATTTGTGAAATAGTTCTGCTTGCATTACAGCTTAGTCTTCATCTGTGAGCTGAACAGTTTTACTGTTACATCCTTGAGATTATGTAAATTCAAATAAATGTCATGTCACAGGGTGTCAGAGGTCAGTATCAAATGAGTTTGAAATTATTATTTGCAGCACAAATAAGGTTTTTTAGGATTTTTTTTTAATCCCTGAAACTGTCAGAAAAGGATAAGGCCTAAGATATTTCTTAAGCTGTAATGAAAACAGCACAATTAGCAACAACAACAAAAAAATAACAATTTAAAAAACAGTTTTTTTTTCTGGTGATTAAAGAGATGTTTAAGTCTCTCTCTCTCTCTCTCTCTCTCTCTCTCTCTCTGTCTGTCTGCCACTCAGCTCACACCCCTCCCCCACTCACACTCACACACACACACAGAGTCAGCACACAGAGTGACAGAGTGAGATCAGATGTCTGACAGTTTTTTAATTTTCTTTTAATCATACAGCACTGTAAAGTCATGAAACTATGCATATTTCCTCAGAATCACTGGTTTTCTAAATGAAAAATGTTTTTTAAAGGTTTGGAAGCTGCAATTTAAAAATAGAAGACGATTAATGTTTCACTTTTTACTGTCATTTCAAAAAATCACCACGACAAAACCGTTCAAGCTAACCAAAATCTGTTCGCAATTTAAGTTCCTCGATGTTTTTTCTTCATGTAGACAAAGTTTTGTGTGTATAGTGTACTTCCCCTGTGAGGAGTATTCATTAATTTTACAACTGTAAAATCTCAAAAATACACATTCAAATCAAAATAGCCGATTTCCTGTTGATCGTAGCTTATGACTGTGAATTAGAAAGTTGTCCGTCTTGATAAGAACAATTTATGTACCAAGTTTGGTGTCTGTAGCTAAAACTAACCCCCCCACTTTTGACAAAAGGTGGCGCTATAGAGTGCCTCTTCCACGCCCTTTTCAAAGCTTTTGCCATGGTTTAGCTATCTTTAATACTGATATCTGTTTCGAGTTTCATGTAAATCTGAGCTTGTTGTCTGCCTAAAAATCATCAGAACAGAACATTCAAGTTTGACACGTTGCCATGGCAACACTATATTAGATATCAATATCCCCACAACAGATTTTCTTCGGCCGTGTTTTGTCATTATTCTGATGAAGTTTGAAGCAAATCGAGTAAAAATAAGATGCTGAATTCAAAGAGTTTTGAAAATGATTCACTTCCTGCTGCCAGTTGGTGGCGCTATAACTTTGACTCCTAATAGTCACATATATACGATCGGTATCATACAACGAACAAACAAATTAAGTTTGATCAAATTCAGGAAATGTATGTGGATGTTATTAGACATTTCCTGTTTCTCATTTCTCGCCATAATTTCAACGCCTCGCCACGGGCAAACCGTTCGAGATATCAAAAATCTCTTCGCAATTTAGCATCCCCAATGTCTTGAGATCGTGTTCACCGAGTTTTGTGGTGAACGGGTGGAGTTCCTCAGAGGAGTATATCAAATTCCAGAGCATGTGTTTTTCATAAAACCCTAAATAGCCAACTTCCTGTTGGGCGGAGCTTATGACATGCAGTGTGAAAGTTGTTTGGTTTGATGAGTTATATATATGTACCAAGTTTCATATGTATACGTGCAAGTATGCATGATATATGGCCCTCAGTACTACAGGGGGCGCTGTAGAGCCCCTGTGCCACGCCCGTGTATCAGATTCTGCCCGGCCCTAATGGCCGCAGGTTCCAAGGTGTGTGCCAATTTTCAAGAGTTTTTGAGTATGTTAAGGACCCCAAAAGCCCCCGAAACCTTGGAAAAAAATTAGAAGAATAAAGAAAAAATATAGCTGCAAGCAGCGATGGCGGGCTCAAGCCACCAATGCCATCGCCACCCCGGTGGCATCAGGTAAACTGTGCCCAGCGGGCACATGCATTCACAATATCCCTCTGGCAGTGAGGTTTTAAAGGATATGGCAGTTAAAGGGTTAATCCGAATCATCTAGACTTTAAAATCACATTCACAGAACAATATATATATGTATATAACTTTAGTAACACTTTACAATAAGATTCCATTTATAAACATTATGTTAACATGAACAATATTTATATAGCATTCATTCACGTCAGTTAATATTCCAAACTTAAACATTAAAACATTGTTTTATTGTGATTTTTTTCCAAGCATATTTTACCAATTCCAAACCATATCAATCTTAATAACTACCATTATTTTTTATTTAATCATTTATGAGTGCTATACAATAGTCCACGAAAGCTGGAAGAGAAAAACAGGTCAAGAAGAACTGACAAAAATAATTGCAAAATAATTAGGAATTAATGTGAAGATTAATTTTTAGTCAATTCTGCAAGACAGACTTTCAGGAAAGGAGGTGGAATAAAAATGAGCTCCTAAATCTTAATCCTGGATTCTGGAAGATATATTCCTCAAACCATCGAACAAGAGGAGGTGGTGCTGGTCCTTCACGAGTCACTCTAATCTGTTTATTAAGCCTATATATAAAGTCTTAATATATAGTATTTCACAATACTTCATGGTATTCTAATTAAATCATTTTTTGGAATTTTAAGTCTCTCAGAGCCTGACACCGAGTAATTCTGGAGACTCCAGGAAAGTGGCAGTTCTGTAAAATGTTGGCGCTGGAGACTAAATGCTCCCTGATAGTTTCACACCTAATTCACTTAACACACACACACACACACACACATACACACACACACACACACATTACCCACAGTGACAGTGGGACTGAGTGACATCAGATGTATGATAGTTTTTTAATTTTCTATCATCCATATAGTGTTGTATAGTCATGAAACTATTGTAATGAGACCAGTCATTCTGAGGAAATATGCCTCAGAATGACTTGTCTTCTATGTGTACATTTTTTTGAAGTGTTTAGAAGCTGCACTTTAAAAAAATAAAAAGACATTTACTGGTTCCTTTTTTACTATTATTTCAAAAAATCACCACGACAAAACCATTCAAGCTATCCAAAATTCATTCAAACCTGTTCTGTAAGATTAATTCTTTAAACAGTGGTAAAAGAGGATGTGGTGCTGATCCTTCAAGAGTCACTCAAAACATATCTGTCCATAAAGCCTATAAAGAATTATTCTTAATATACAGTTCACAATACTTCAGCTTGTTATTCTAATTAAGTGAGGGTCATTTTATCAGTAAAATTCCTAAAATACATATTATTTTATTTCGAAAGATTTCTATAAATGATTTAAATCATACTCGTTTCTACAATAATTATTTAAAAGTAATCCTATAGCTCCCTCTGGTGGCCATTATAGGTACTAAGAATTGCAAGCTTGATTTATAAGTTATGATAGTTTTAATTTTATGCTGGCTCTTGAAAATGATAAAGCTATGAAACTTACTGTGCTTCCTTCAAATGAGGACTTTTACTTATATAAAAAAATTATGAAGAGTTAGAATGAAAATTTTTAAAGATATAGTAAAATAACTATTGTTTTTTTTATGTTACTTTAATAAATCTCTATGGCAACACCATTTAAGCTATCCTTAACCCATTCACAATTTAACATCTCAGTATATTGGCATCATGTTGAAAAAGGAGTATGGAGTAGTATGAGGAGGAGTATGAATTCATTTACAGGCTGATTTTATCATAAATCCACAATAACATTTCTGAGTTCTGTATCAATCTGTGTTGTTGTTTGTTTATTTTTATCTTTTATTTTTCATAGGAAGATAACTGACCCTTTACTCTCCTTTTTAATAAATGTGCTTATAAACCAAGGACAAGCTATTTATAGCTGTATTTATGAACTGCTTACTCCTGACTATTAATATTGGGACAAGGCTTTATAAAGCATGAACTGACTATTTACTAATGAGTGCAGTTATTATAAAGTGTTATCAATGCATTTGCTAATGTTAACAAATTAGACATTATTTTACAGTGTTATCAAATCCTTAAATGACTCATAAGCATTTGTGAAAGTTCTGCTTGCATTACAGCTTAGTATTGATCTGTGAGCTGAACAGATTTACTGTTACATCCATGAGATTATGTAAATTCAAATAAATATAATGTCACAGGATGTCATAGGTCAGTATCAAATGAGTTTGAAATTATTATTTGCAGCACAAATAAGTTTTTTTTTAGGATTTTTAAAAATCCCTAAAACTGTCAGAAAAAGGATAAGGCCTAAGCTATTTCTATGTGAGTGGCTAAATTTATTTTTGTTTTTATAATTGTAATACACAAACTATGAAATTATACAAAATGTATAAAAAGGTAAATAAATAAGTACGCACACATTAAAAAAGCAGCCAAGTCGAATGAGTTTCCTTTTTTATATATATAGATTAAAATTGAAGACAGAAGCAAGTGGTAAATGTGGTCACTTTAATATTCAAATCCAGTACGTTCGTACAACGAAAGGCAGAAACCTGCAGCTCAAGAGATATGTTATTCTGCCAGTCGCACTTTCAAATAGTCTTGCACACTTAAACTGGTTACAAACACCTGCAGTTAGCTCTTGTTGTGTTATAATTGGTGTATTGTGTGCATCGGTGGCAATATTTTATTTAAAAAAGCTCTTAAACAAGAATAAATTCGTTTGTTTTCAGCTCGTAACACTACGCGCTGATCGGAGCGGTGATTTCAGATAGGCAGCCGCAAATATTTCATTTTCACACAAACAGTTCAAAAACATCTGAATTTAGCTCTTGGTGTGTTTTAATTGGTGAATTGTGTGATATCGCTGCAATATTTTATTTGTAAAAGCTATAAAACAAGAATAAACTCGTTTTTCTGAGCTCGTCATTCCACACGCTCATGCTCAGAGCAGTGATTCATCTCTTGTGTTTCTCACGTATCACTGACCACACATCAATTATTAATGAGCCCTGACCCGGTAATAATCAGATATGTTGGTTTAGCTTGTCAGTGTGAATTAAATCTAAGTATTTATTTGTATTTTAACCAATTTAAAAGAGAAACTAAAACTCCGGTAATTGCACCTGTAGGGGCGCAATTTCTCTCAGACAATGGAAGTCTAAGCACATACACTCAAACAGAGGGACAGAAGTGAGATGAGATGTCTGAGAGTTTTTTAATTTTCTGTTATCCATACAGTGTTGTAAAGTCATGAAACTATCCATATTTACTCAGAATGACTTTTTGTCTGTATGAAAAAAGGTTTTGAAGTGTTTGGAATTTAAAAATGCAGGAAAATTAATAATTCCATTTTTAATGTCATTTAAAAAAAATCACCACGACAAAACCGTTCAAGCTATCCAAAATCTATTGGCAATTTAAGTTGTTTAAAATGTTTTGGCATCATGTAGACAAAGTTTGGTGTGTATAGTGTTACTCTCCTCTGAGCAGTATGCATTAATTCACAGCTAAATGTAAAAAAAAATTCCACATTCAAATCAAAATAGCTGACTTCCTGTTGATCGTAGCTGATGACTGTGAATTAGAAAGTTGTCCGTCTTGATGAGAACAATTTTTGTACCGAGTTTGGTGTCTGTAGCTAAAACTAACCCCCCCACTTTTGACAAAAGGTGGCGCTATAGAGTGCCTCTTCCACGCCCTCTTATGAACTTTTGCCAGTGTTTAGTTATCATAAATACTGATATGTGTTCTGAGTTTGATGAAATTCTAAGCATGTTATATGCCTCAAAATCACCTGAGAAGTATTCCAGTTTAACATGTTGCCACGGCAACAATATTTTTAGATATCAATATCCCCCCAGCAGATTTATATAGGCTGTGTTTTAACATTATTCTGATGAAGTTTGAAGCAAATTGAGTAATAATAAGATGCTGAATTCAAAGCATTTTGAAAATGACACACTTCCTGCTGCCAGTTGGTGGCGCTATAACTTTGACTCCTAATAGTCACATATATGCGATCGACATCATACAAAGAATAATCTGATGAAGTTTGATTAAAATCAGGAAATGTATGTGGATGGTATTAGACACTTCCTGTTTCTCATTTCTCGCCATAATTTCAACACCTCGCCACGAGCAAACCGTTCGAGATATCAAAAATCCCCTGGCAATTTTTCATCCCCAATGTCTTGAGATCATGTTGACCGAGTTTGGTGGCAATCCGCAAAAAAACCTATGACAAGTATTTCAAATTCCAGAGCATGCGCTTTTTACATAACTCTAAATAGCTGACTTCCTGTTGGGCGGAGCCTATGACATGCAATACGAAAGTTGTTCAGCACGATGAGATCTATATGTGTACTGAGTTTCATATGCATATGTGTGATAATGTGTGAGCTATACATCAACATTTCTGACTGTGATCCAGGGGGCGCCGTAGAGCCCCTGTGCCACGCCCGGGTCCCAGCCTCTGCAGGCTCCTAAAGGCCACAGATTCCAAAGTGTGCGCAAATTTTCAAGAGTTTTTGAGTATGTTAAGGACCCCAAAAGCCCCCACAACTTTGACAAAAAATATGAATACTAAACCCTAAATAACCAACTTCCTGTTGGGCGGAGCCTATGACATGCAGTACGAAAGTTGTTTGGTTTGATGAGATCTACATGTGTACCGAGTTTCGTGTGTCTACGTGCAAGTATGTATGATATATGGCCCTCAGTATTCCAGGGGGCGCTGTAGAGCCCCTGTGTCACGCCCGTGTATCTGTCTCTGCCCAGCCCTAATGGCCGCAGGTTCCAAGGTGTGTGCCAATTTTCAAGAGTTTTCGAGCATGTTAAGGACCCCAAAAGCCCCCGTAACGTTGGAAAAAAATAATAATAATAATAAAAAATTAAAGCTGCAAGCAGCGATGAACGGGCCCTCGCACCCGGGCTCACCGGCAGCGAGTGGCTTTAGTTAATAGGTGAACGGTGAGAAATATGCGTTTAAACTCATAAATATAAGTAGAATATATCAATGTTTATTCCATATATGTGCCAATCTTCCTGTTGCCAGCAGGTGGCGCTATCATTATAATGGAATATTGGCCTTCAGATGTGTTCAGGGCAGGACTCTTATCAAACATGTGAAGTTTGGGGAAGATTGAACATTTTATGCCTCAGTTACAACAACTTCTCTTGCTGTGGCGAGACGTCAAATTTTGTCATGGCGCCATGGACATGCCCTTTAACAAAAACTCAAGATCTCCACAATTTAACATTGCTCAGGCCTTAAGATTAGACTGACCACAAAAAATACATTAATGTCAAAAGATTTCTAGGAGTAGTTTGTCGCAGCGTAAAACATTTCACTTCCTGTTGCCAGCAGGTGGCGCTATGACTATAACTGAATATGGGCATGTAGCTCTCTTAAGGGCAGAAGTCTTATCTAACATGTGAAGTTTGGGGCAGATTGGACATTGTATGTCTGAGTTACAGCAACTTCCTTTTCATGGCGAAACATCGAAATCTGTCAGGTCGCCATGGACAGGCCCTTTAACGAAACCTCAAGATCTTCGCAATTTAACATCGCAAAGGCCTTTAGATTTAACTGACCAAGTTTGGTGGTGATCTGAATAAATCTCCAGGAGGAGTTTGTTAAAGTACATCCCCTGAAAATCGCAAAAACAACGCCAATTTTGCAGAGAAAATTCTAAATAACCGACTTCCTGTTGGGATTCGGATTTCCTACCAAGAGACTTTGTGGTAGGTATTTTGTAGGTATCTACCAATGCATTTACTAATGTTAAAAAATGAGACATTATTTTAATTTGTTACCAAATCCTTAAGTAATTAAAAGTGTTTTGTTATAAATTTATTGACCTATAAGCATTTGTGAAATAGTTCTGCTTGCATCACAGCTTGGTCGTCATCTGTGAGCTGAACAGTTTTACTGTTACATCCATGAGATTATATAAATTCAGATTAATGTCAATCACAGGGTGTCAGAGGTCAGTATCAAATGAGTTTGAAATTATGGACCCACTTTATATTAAGTGGCCTTAACTACTATGTACTTACATTTTAATTAATAATTTAGTACTATGTACTTATTGTGTACATACATGTTTTTACATTGTACAAAAACTACATGTAATTACATCTGTATTTAATTTCTGTAATTGCATTTATAAATACACTGTTGACCCATACTTTACACCTTAACCCACCCTTAAACTTACCCATACCTCCAACCCTCTCCCTAACCTTACCCCTATCCCACCTCAATAGCAGCAAAAGTGTTTTAAAATACAATATGAACACAATAAGTACATTGTACTTATTTTTTTATGTAAGTACATAGTAGTTTAAGGCCACCTAATATAAAGTGGGACTAAAATTATTATTTGCAGCACAAATAAGTATTTTTAGAATTTTTTTTTAATCACTGAAACTGTCAGAAAAGGATAAGGCCTAAGATATTTCTTAAGCTGTAATGAAAACAGCACAATTAGCAACAACAACAACAACAACAAAAACAATTTAAAATAATATTTTTTTTTCTGGTGATTAAAGAGATGTTTAAGTCCCTCTCTCTCTCCCTGTCTGTCTGCCACTCAGCTCATGCCCATCCCCCACTCACACTCACACACACACACACACACACTCAGTCAGCACACATACATTCCTCAAACAGAGGGACAGAGTGAGATGAGATGTCTGACAGTTTTTTAATTTTCTTTTAATCATACAGTGTCGTAAAGTCATGAAACTATGCATATTTCCTCAGAATGATTTGATCTCTGTATGAGAAAATGCTTTTAAGTGTTTGGAAGCTGCAATTTAAAAATACAAGACAGTTAATGATTCCTTTTTTGACTGTCATTTCAAAAAATCACCACGACAAAACCGTTCAAGCTAACCAAAATCCGTTTGCAATTTAAGTTCCTCAATGTTTTTGCAACATGTAGATAAAGTTTGGTGAGTATAGTGAACTTTTCCTCTGAGGAGTATGGATTAAATCACAGCTCAATTTTTTTTCAAAAATCCATATTCAAATCAAAATAGCCGACTTCCTGTTGGTCATAGCTGATAACTGTGAATTAGAAAGTTGTCCATCTTGATAAGAACAATATACGTACCGAGTTTGGTGTTTGTAGCTAAAACTAACCCCCCCACTTTTGACAAAAGGTGGCGCTATAGAGTGCCTCTTCCACACCCTTGTAAAAGCTTTTTCCATTGTCTAGCTATCAATAATACTGATATGTGTTTTGAGTTTCATGTAAATCTGAGGTTGTTATCTGCCTCAAAATCACCATAACAGAATATTCACGTTTGACACGTTGCCATGGCAACAATATATAAGATATCAATATTCCCACAACAGGTTACATCGGCCATGTTTTGTCATTATTCTGATGAAGTTTGAAGCAAATTGAGTAAAAATAAGATGCTGAATTCAAAGCATTTTGAAAATGACTCAATTTCCTGCTGCCAGTTGGTGGCGCTATAACGTTGACTCTTAATAGTCACATGTATACGATCGGTATCATACTTCGAACAAACCGATGAAGTTTGATCAAACTGGTAATGTAATGTATGTGGATGTTATTAGGCATTTCCTGTTTCTAATTTTTTGCCCTAAATTCAACGCCACGCCACGGGCAAACCCTTCGAGATATCAAAAATCCCCTCGCAATTTTTCATCCCCAATGTCTTGAGCTCATGTTCACCGAGTTTCGAAGCAAACGGTTGAAAGTCCTCAGAGGAGTATTTCAAATTCCAGAGCATGCTTTTTTTAAACAGCCCTGAATAGCTGACTTCCTGTTGGGCGGAGCCTATGACATAGAGCGCAAAAGTTGTTCAGCTCAATGAGATCTATAAGTGTACTGAGTTTCATATAAATACATGCAAGTGTGTGTGAGCTATGGTTTAAGGTTTCTGACTGTGTTCCAGGGGGCGCTGTAGAGCCCCTGTGCCACGCCCGGGTCCCAGCCTCTGTGGCGTCCTGATGGCCACAGGTTCCAATGTGTGTGCCAATTTTCAAGAGTTTTTGAGTATGTTAAGGCCCCCAAAAACCCCCAGAAGGTTCATAAAAAATAAAAATAATAAGAAAGAATAATCCTTAGGGGAACAATAGGGCCCTGCGCCCATTGGCTCGGGCCCTAAATATAGCTGCAAGCAGCGATGTCGGGCTCAAGCCATCAGTGCAACGCCACCCTGGTGGCATCGGGAAAACTGTGCCCAGCGGGCATAAGCATTTACAGTAACCCTCTGACAATCAAGTTTTAAGGGATGTGGCAGTTAAAGGGTTAATCCGACCAATCTAGACTTTGAAATCACATACACAGAACAATATATATAACTTTAGTAACACTTTATTTTAAAATGTATAAAAAATGTATAAGGTGTGCATTGTAGCTGACACCTATATGAACACATTACAATTGTTTTGTGACTACAAGTCTTTCTTCTCAAATGCTATTGAGTGGTCGCGAACGCGGATGGGAGAATGGCGCATATTTGTTTTGTTTTTTTTGAGCAACTGGTGCCCCCTCTGGGAGTTGGTGCTCTACGAAGACTGCATACTCTGCATATAGGGAGCGCGGTACTATCTGGAAGATATATTCCTCAAACCATCGTACAAGTGAAGGTGATGCTAATCCTTCAAGAATCGCTCAAAACCTTTTCAAGTGTACAGTTTCCTTTTATTGCATCTTGAAATAAATATTTCTGAATTCTGAATCAAACTGGGTTGTGTTTATTGATTTATTTTATAAGACAACTGAAACTTTAATCTCCTTTGTAATATATGTGCTTTTAAACCAAGAACAATGTAATTAGAGATGTATTCCTGCTTAATAATGACTATTAATAAGGGAAAAGGCTTTATAATCATGCACTATTTACTAATGCTTAGCTAATGAGTGCAGTTATTATAAAGTGTTACCAATGCATTTACTAATGTTAACAAATTAGACATTATTATACAGTGTTACCAAACCCTTTAATAATTTATTAGTGTTTTGTAATGATTTTAATGACCTATAAGCATTTGTGAAATAGTTTTGCTTGCATTGCAGCTTAATCTGTCAGTTGAAGAGTTTTACTGTTACATCCATGAGATTAATAAATGTCATGTCATGTCACAGGTTGTCATAGGTCAGTATCAAATGAGTTTGAAATTATAATTTGCAGCACAAATAAGGCTTCTTAGGATGTTTTTAAATCCCAAAAACTGTCAGAAAAGGATAAGGCCTAAGAGATTTCTTAACCTGTAATGAAAGGAAAAAAACACCACCATTAGCAACAACAAAAACAATAACAATTTAAAATATAGATTTTTTTCCTGATTATTAAAGGAATGATTTAGGTCTCTCTCTCTCTCTCTCTCTCTCTCTCTCTCTCTGCCAGACAGCCCCTCCCCTACAATCCACACACCACTGTCCAGTCACCAAAGATTCACAGTCACCAACCCCCTCACACTCACACTCCCCCTCCCTCTCCCCCTCCCTTTCCTCACACAGACGGAGTGGCCAGAGTGAGATCATGTCAGTTGAGAAGTCTGACAGTTTTTTTCTTTTCTTTTATCCATACAGTGTTGTAAAGTCATGAAACTATGCATATTTCCTCATAATGATTTGATCTCTGTATGAAAAACATGCCTCTGAAGTGTTTTGGAAGCTGCAATTTAGAACATACAATACAATTAATGTTTCCCTTCTTACTGTCATTTCAAAAAATCACCACGTCAAAACCGTTCAGCTAACCAAAATCCGTTCGCAATTTAAGTTCCTCGATGTTGTTTCTTCATGTAGTCAAAGTTTGGTGTGTATAGTGTACTTCCCATAGTGAGGAGTATGCATTAATTCACAACTGTAAAATCTCAAAAATACACATTCAAATCAAAAATAGCCTGACTTCCTGTTGATCGTAGCTTATGACTGTGAATTAGAAAGTTGTCCGTCTTGATAAGAACAATTTAAGTACCGAGTTTGGTGTCTGTAGCTAAAAACAAATAAAATGCATTATTATTATTATTAGCTGTACACTTGCTAAACATTTTTAAATATAAACTGTATGCAATTGTGTGTGTGTATATATATATATATATATATATATATAATATATATATATATAATAATATATATATTATATATAATATATATTAATTCAAGTGTACAGTTTTCTTTTATTGCATCTTGAAATAAATATTTATGAGTTCTGTGTTTGTTTATTTTATTTATTTTATTTTTTATTTTACATTTTTTTTAGGGAGATTACAGCCTTTAATCTCCTCAAAATAAATGTGCATATAAACCATGAACAATTTAATTATAGCTGTATTTTATAAAGATGCTTACTAAAATATTAATTTTGGGAGAAGGCTATATAAAGCATGAACTGACTATTTATCTAATGCTTAGGCTAAGAATTGCAGCTATTATGAAGTGTTACCAATGCATTTACTAATGTTAACAATTGAGACATTATTTTAAAGTGTTACCAAATCCTTAAATAATTTAAAAGTGTTTTGTTATGATTTCATTAACCTATAAGCATTTGTGAAATAGTTCTGCTTGCATTAAAGCTTAGTCTTCATCTGTGAGCTGAACAGTTTTACTGTTACATCCTTGAGATTATGTAAATTCAAATAAATGTCATGTCACAGGGTGACAGAGGTCAGTATCAAATGAGTTTGAAATTATTATTATTGCAGCACAAATAAGGTTTTTTAGGATTTTTTTTAATCCCTGAAACTGTCAGAAAAGGATAAGGCCTAAGATATTTCTTAAGATGTAATGATAACAGCACAATTAGCAACAACAACAAAAAATAACTATTTAAAATACAGTTTTTTTTCTGGTGATTAAAGAGATGTTTAAGTCTCTCTCTCTCTCTCTCTCTCTCTCTCTCTCTCTCTGTCTGTCTGCCACTCAGCTCACACCCCTCCCCCACTCACACTCACACACACACACACAGAGTCAGCACACAGAGTGACAGAGTGAGATCAGATGTCTGACAGTTTTTTTAATTTCTTTTAATCATACAGTGCTGTAAAGTCATGAAACTATGCATATTTCCTCAGAATCACTGGTTTTCTAAATTTAAAAATGTTTTTTAAAGGTTTGGAAGCTGCAATTAAAAATACAAGACGATTAATGTTTCACTTTTTACTGTCATTTCAAAAAATCACCACGACAAAACCGTTCAAGCTAACCAAAATCTGTTCGCAATTTAAGTTCCTCGATGTTTTTTCTTCATGTAGACAACGTTTGGTGTGTATAGTGTACTTCCCCTGTGAGGAGTATTCATTAATTCACAACTGTAAAATCTCAAAAATACACATTCAAATCAAAATAGCCGACTTCCCTGTTGATCGTAGCTGATGACTGTGAATTAGAAAGTTGTCCGTCTTGAAAAGAACATTTATGTACCAAGTTTGGTGTCTGTAGCTGAAACTAAACCCCCCCACTTTTGACAAAGGTGGCGCTATAGAGTGCCTCCTTCACGCCCTTTTAAAAGCTTTTGCCATTGTCTAGCTATCAAGAATACTGATATGTGTTTTGAGTTTCATGTAAATCTGAGCTTGTTGTCTGCCTCAAACTCACCATAACAGAACATTCAAGTTTGACACGTTGCCATGGCAACACTATATCAGATATCAATATCCCCCACAACAGATTTACATCGGCCGTGTTTTGTCATTATTCTGATGAAGTTTTAAAGTAAATCGAGTAAAAATAAGATGCTGAATTCAAAGCATTTGGAAAATGACACACTTCCTGCTGCCAGGTGTGGCGCATAACGTTGACTCTTAATAGCCACATATATACAATCGGTATCATACAACGAACAAACCCATGAAGTTTGATCAAATTCAGGAAATGTATGTGGATGTTATTAGACATTTCCTGTTTCTCATTTCTCGCCATAAGTTCCATGCCTCGCCACGGGCAAACCGTTCGAGATATCAAAAATCCCCTCGCAATTTTTCATCCTCAATGTCTTGAGATCATGTTCACCGAGTTTCGTGGCGAGCGAACGGGTTGAAAACCTCAGAGGAGTATTTCAAATTCCAGAGCATGCTTTTTTTAAACAGCCCTGAATAGCTGACTTCCTGTTGGGCGGAGCCTATGACATAAAGTGTGAAAGTTGTTCGGCTCAATGAGATCTATAAGTGTACCGAGTTTGATATAAATACATGCAAGTGTGTGTGAGCTATGGTTCAAGAATTCTGACTGTCTTCCAGGGGCGCTGTAGAGCCCCTGTGCAACGCCCGCCCCGGGTCCCAGCCTCTGCGGCGTCCTGATGGCCGCAGATTCCAATGTGTGTGCCAATTTTCAAGAGTTTTTGAGCATGTTAAGGCCCCCAAAACACCCCGGAAGGTTTAAATAAAAAATAAAAATAATAATAATAAAGAATAATCCTTAGAAGAACAATAGGGCTCTTCC